>NC_057398.1:47651648-47731988 GCF_019320065.1 Cervus canadensis | reverse complement strand
AAAAGAATTCATTTGAACCAGTCCTAATGAGATGGATGAAACTTGAAGAGCCCCTTATACAGAGTGAAGTAAGCCAGAAAGATAAAGAACATTACAGCATACTAACACATATATATGGAATTTAGAAAGATGGTAACGATAACCCTATATGCAAAACAGAAAAAGAGAAACAGAAATACAGAACAGACTTTTGAACTCTGTGGGAGAAGGTGAGGGTGGGATGTTTCAAAAGAACAGCATGTATACTATCTATGGTGAAACAGATCACCAGCCCAGGTGGGATGCACGAGACAAGTGCTCCAGCCTGGTGCACTGGGAAGACCCAGAGGAATCGGGTGGAGAGGGAGATGGGAGGGGGGATCGGGATGGGGAATAAGTGTAAATCTATGGCTGATTCATGTCAATGTATGACAAAACCCACTGAAATGTTGTGAAGCAATTAGCCTCCAACTAATAAAAAAATTAAAAAAAAAATAATAATAAAGTAAAAATAATCTTATGGACAAGTTAATTGCAGTCTTAGGTAGCTTTCATATGAAAATTTCATTTAGGAGAATCTCAAAATTCTAGTCCCCAACTTGTGACTTCTGTTAATTTCACAAACAAGATCTGAGAAGCTGATTGGGAGATCCAAGTTAATGGGCTGGCTCTTGAGGCTTCAGTGAGGACACTCTGTCTCCTCCTCAGCCCTGTTTTGTTTGCCAGTTGGTCATGTTCCCAGGTACTGCCTCTTAAATCTTTGTTTTCCTCAGCATACTTGAAATCAATAACACTGTTTATTTATTTTTAACTATTCTCTATCATTGTGCTTTCAATTAATTCATTGTGCTTTCATCCTGCCCGTATCTATTGGTCTATATATTGAGATTTTTCTCTCCATGTGTCATCCCTCCTAAAGAGAGATGTATGCTTTAGTTATTTGGAGCTACGTCTTTTGAATATTTATTTTGACATGGAGCAAATTGTGGATTATCAACAAGTAAACATTTGGACAATCAGGGGATCAAAATATAGGAACAGATCTGGATTTCTCAAATCTGTCTCCTTTTATTTTTTTTTTCTGGGCAATATTTGCCTGAAGTGGAAAGAACTGAATATGGATGAGCGCATGTTGCAAACTGATTTTCCACCGTAATTGCTTTGCAGTACGAAAATAGGCCGAGAAAGTAGATTGAGAATATAGGCAATCAGAGATGAGATTCTTACACCTGCCAGATACCATGTGTAGCACACGAGCATCCACAGAGAAATTGAAATGCTGCTATCTTGTGACAAGAGGTTCCAATTAATGTGATTCGGAGGCATCTGTCTGCCAATAGCTCACCTCATGAAATGACAATACTGTCCTGATGTTGGAGTCTGTCAAAAGGCTCATTTGGTGAGTGGCAGAGAAGTCATCTCGGAACTTTGCTGTAGGCTGTGACCCTCATTCCCTTCCATTTGTTTCAACTCCAGACCAGCAGCTTCCAGGAAACTCTCCTAGCTGGAAGACTTGCAACGAGATGGCATTTATACAATAAATGCTATTCTGAAAACATATGTTCCTCAAATACATGGCTATGGAGTAGGGGTTTAACATCCCAAATTGCCAGGTTTTGATCAGTGGAATAAAGATATATTTACCACCTTCATTTTGGCATGAAAAAGATTTGCACAGCATTTGGATCATTTCAGGCCCTAATTTAGAACTGAAGAGTTCAGACGGGGCCACCTGGTAATTCTGTATCCTGAGGCAGTGAACTGGAGGATAAGGTGTGGGAATGTTTGTCCTGCCAAAGACTTTGCTCCTTATTTTATTTTGGGGGCTAGAACACTCTGGCGTTTCATCCACTGTGCGTATGTGTGTGTGTGTTTTCCTTTCCTTTGCCTGTGTTGTAATTAGGAGCTTCATGCAAGCTAATTTATATAGTAGGACTCAGATAGAGGGCCTAGAGCTCTCTGGGAAAGCTCTCTCTCTGAGCATCAGGAAAATACTGAGGTCAGCTGCCGTCCTTCAGGAGGCCAAGGCCGTGTAGCAGACAACAGGACCAAAGGGGCACTGTGCCGACCTTCACATCCTGCTAGGTCATGCCTTGCCCCCTCCCAGCCATGCGCCCAGATCCCAGCTCCCACTCACCTCTCCCTTCTCAGCACGTTTTTTGCACCGATGGTCTCTTCTCCACTTACTTGTTCTCTGACCTCTTCTTGTGTGACTTTTCCTTCCTTAACTAGATGTGAATCCTTGAGCGGATGAAGCCAGGTTTTATCCTTTCCTCTTTTTTTCTTCAATGCCTGCTAATGGAATATACAAACTGATTTTTGGCCATAGTTTTTCTTTTGATGGTGGCCTTTGGCTAACTAAATCAAAATCCACTGCTGCCTGCCCCACTATTCACATTTTTGATAAAGAAATTTGGTGATGTCTGAATTGCACAGTTTTTCTGTGGGAATTGGGCCGATTTTGTTTGATATGAAATAATGCAAATTTTCCTGAAAGTCTAGATTTACAGAAAAAGAGGCCAAGAAAGACTTGTATTATTATCAGACTGTTTTCATGGAGTTATGTTTTCATTTGAGCCACAAAAATCCACCAGAACACATTCTATCTATGAACAACTTCCTGGAGGAAAGAAACAAACATTTAGTGAGTCTCTGTTTTTGCCAAGAACAGACTGTTCTAGGAGATTTTCAATATAATATTTAATAATCATTTATTTTTCACTTCCATATATTATTTAATCCTTGTGTGATCTTCTGAAATATGCACTATCTTTAAAATTTCTTTTAATTAAACCTTTTATTTTGAGATAATTATAGATTACATATATTATAATTTTGTCATTTTAAGAATGATATACAAATAGAAACATATACTATGCAACCTTTTGGATTTTTTTTTTTTCACTTGCCTAATTCTCTGCAGATTCATCCAGGTTGTTGTGTGTATCAATCATTTCTTCCTTGTTTATGATTTAGTAATATTCCATTTATTACTAAGTATAATATATAATATATAATATTCCATTTATTACTTTCACTCCATGAAGAACATCTGAGTTGCTTCTAGTTTATGGCTATTACAGGTAAAGTTGCTATAAAATTCATGCACAGGTTTTTATAGAAATAGGAGTTTTCATTTCTCTGGGATAAATACTCAGAAGTACAATTCCCAAGCTGTGTGGTAGTTGCACATGTTGTTTGAAACTTGCAGTGATCCTCTAAAGTATGCATTTTCTTTATTTACTACTGCTACTATTGCTACTACTGCTATTAATTATTTACAAATGAGGAAACTGAAGCTCAGAGTAGTCAGTTCTGTTGCCCAAGCTTACATAGCTAGTAAGCAGCAGAGCTATGACTTGAACTCAGGTCTGTCTGACTCCCCACATCCATACCTTTTCCAGTCAAGGACTCTAATACAATATGTAGTCTTTACACGTAATGGTGGAATGAAAGACTGAGGATGCTGTTTCTGCCTGACCTTGGATCCCTAAAAGTGAGGAGGTGGGTTAATGGTCATGCAACTTGAACATGAGAGGAGACCACAAGCATCAGTACAGAGGTACCAGAGTCCATGAGAGACATTGTTAAATTAGAGCTCCTAGCATTTCGATGCAAAGGTAGCAAGTTTTATGATCCCTGCTTTGCTGAGAGGTTGAAGGGACTTGTCCAGTGAATCAAGGGCAAAGCCCAGGCTTGGATAGATAGAAACTCTCCATCCCTTTTCTATCTGGTTGCCATCTCTCTTTCAGCTCTTACATCCTTCAGTGCTGGGACAGGCAGCTGCTGATGGTTGATCCTCAGAAAGACAGATGCCATCAATTACTGCTGTGTTTGTGGGAAAGATGAGAGTGGGGGAAGAAGGGGGGAGAGTGAGACAAACCCAGGTGTGAGCTGATCTGCTCGTGGCAGGTACTGAAACCCTGACGGTGTTTATAGTTATTAGATGCACTGCAGGGAATTGCAGCCCCTTCCTGTAATCTGAAGGGTTATTTCTGGGTGATGTCTTGACAGGTAACTGTCCTTTGGGAGAAGAGTACTCAATGTGCTTGACCAACAGTTAATTATTAACACTCCGTGCCCTAAAAGGAGAGTGTTGTTACCTGGGTGCCTATGATGGAGCTATTGGTATTCTGCTTTTTTATTCTGATAAAAAGGATAAAGTTTTATTAAGCAGTTTCAGAAAATTGCAGCCACACAATTGCACATTTCCGCAAGAGTAAAGGGTCTTTTCTATACAACTTTACAGCCTGTGTAATTTATGCTATTACAAAAAATATCCCTTTTGTTTCAGAGATTTTAAACAAAGGCAGGGTCGTCATCACTGCTTTCTGCAACCTAAATATTGTTTCTGAATTAAAATGGCTGATTTCAGTTACGTCCCAGCAGACTACGATGGAGCCGGAATGAAAATGACCTGGTTTTATGTTCATAGCAGCAAAGCCTTTTGAAATCAGCTTCCACCATAACTTAACATCTTTGTAACGTGAAATAATGTTTATTTCCAGGGGTCGATATTATTTCTATTATAATAACAGATTTTCCCAGTTAATTCTTCACTCAGTTTTAGATCTCAGTGTTTAATACGTAATAAATACATAAGTAAGATTCCAGGGTGGTCTGAGCTGAAGCTCTCACGCCCTCTTTTCTTGGCAGATAGGTAATATGCCATCAGGATTGTTTAGTTTGATCTATTGTAGTGATTATCATGCCAATGATCTTTCCTTTGTTTATGTGATTTCCTGTGAGAACCCTATATCACAGAGTCATAAATGCTATTGCTAGAAGCATATAGGAAAAAAAAATGCTTTAATGTATAAGGTAGTTCATTACCAGGAGGGGAATCCACTTTTAATTTTATCTGCAAATGAGAGACTTATACTGCCTCAGTGAATTTCTTTTTTAAAAAAAAAGTTAATTTTTTTATTTGGCCACGTCAGGTCTTGGTGTGTGGGATCTATCATTGCATCGCGTGGCTGCAGAGAGTGCGGCTCGGTGGTTGTCGCCTGGGGGCTTAGTTGCCATAGACATGTTGGATCTTAGTTCCCAGAAAGTGAAAGTGTCAGTTACTTAGTTGTGTCTGACTCTTTGCAACCCCATGGACTGCAGCCCACCAGGTTCCTCTGTCCGTGGATTTCACCAGGCAAGAATACTGGAGTGGATTGCCATTTCCTTCTGCAGGGGTTCTTCCCAACCCAAGGATCAAACCTAGGACTTCTGCATTGCAAGTGGGTTTTTTACTGCCTGAGTCACCAGGGAAGCCCTGACCAGGGAGCAAACCTGTGGCCCCTGCATTGGCAGGCGGGATGTTAGGAATCTCTGAGTTTAGCAAGCATTTGGATGGAGGAGACAAATCTTACTGATAGTGCTCTTACGTTCAAAGCGATCTATTTTATTTCTGTGTTTGTTTTCCTCTTGGATCATATCTGTCATAACTTCCTTTCTAGATGCTATTCATCAATATAGTCTTTAACTTTTTGTTGTTCAGACAGAGATTATACTGAGGTTCTCCTTTTCTGGAAAAAGATTAAGCTGTATTGTGTATCCTGGGTTCAGACTGCAGGCCTATTTCTCAACCCAGCATCCTGGGCTCATCCACCTACGTGGCTCAGCTGCATTGGCCAAGAGTAGTAGCGCACCTGCACTTTTCTGAGCATATCCCCGAGATCTTATCAGTACTTTACGACACACTGTTGCTCATTCACACAGTCTTAGGGACCAAGGCTATTCGTCTGTGCCCTCTACAGTTAGCATGTTCTAGGTAAGTGGCAGGTGCTCAGGAAAGTTCTAACTGAATGGATTCTCAGCCTTCTGCTGGAATTCATGTCTATCAGATAAAATTACCCATTTTTAGGTAGCTTTTTTTTTATCAACTGTAATATAGGCCCTAGCCATACCATCTGGATTAGGTATTAAAAAAAACTATATTGTATATCTATTACTGTACTTGAGATTACTATTTTTTGCTTCCATATCATATTGCAGAAGGCAGAATATGGTAAGATGTGGTTGAAAAAAATACTGGACTGTGATACAAGAACTGATTTTAGCTTGAGTTCACTCCTAGGTAACCTGACCAAGACATCTGACTGTCTGTCAATTGATGATCTCTGTAGTTTCTTATTTCATCTCCTCCCACCTAGTATAGTGGTAGTCATACATATGATAATTTGAAGGAGTTAATCTGTCATTGTTCTCTATTTATTCTCACTAAATGATCAAAATTTACCGTTCACAAAGATGTCTCTGAAATAATAGTTTATAGCTTAGGTTTGTACTAAGAACCAGTCACTGTTTTAGAGCACTTCATAGAAATTAACTCATATGATCCTTAGAATAGTACTCTGAATTGGATTCTAATAGTGCATACCTTCACTTACATGATGAAGAAACTTAAACTCCAGAGAGATTAAACAATTTGCCTAACATGAATAACTAAAAAGTGGAGAGCCAGGATTTACACTCATGTGGTTTAATTCCTCATTCCTCTTTTCTTCTACGTTATCTATGTCTGTCTGTCTCAAAATCAAAGCCACAGTTTCATTTTCCAAACAAGACTAGGGCCCAAAATGAAGCATTCATTCTCAGCTTCATCCTATACACAGAAAAGAATTGTCTTCTTAACAATTCTCAAATAGTAGTGACTTTGGAAAATGAAAAAGCATGACCCTTTTCTGGTGAAAACCATTGGAGGAAAAAAAAGGAAAATGATTCAAGCAACTTCATTTGGTCATTTTCCCAGATTCAGTTTTCCTTGTATCCGAATTCCGTAATATAATAAAACATATTTGACTTATCAGTTAGAGCTTGCTGTATTATCTAATCTTCATTTTTCTAATTGCTAATTTTAAAGACTACAGTTCTGGAAGGAAACCCGTAAAAGAGGAGATATGTGTATAGCTGAGTCACTCTGCTTTACAGCAGAAACTAACATGGCAATGTAAAGCAATGTATTCCAATAAAAATTATTAAAAAATAAAAATAAAGGACCACAGTTCTGCTGGACATGCATTCTAGCAAAGCTTTCCATCAGTCCTTTCAGCATATCATTTCTTGAGACTGTAATCACTGATTAGCAAGAGTTTGCTTTTTAAGTAGATGTATCTCTAATTCTCATCACTTCTGCCTCTTAGCTGTTTTCACTCACTGAGGATATCCAGTCCAAGACAAATACCCAGTAAGTTTGAGAGGAACAAATATCTGCCTGTGTCCTAGGTGGAGAGGCAACCCTGGCTGGAAAGTTTAGACAATGAGTTGGTAGAGAGGTATACATTATTGCTGCTCTAAAATTTCCTGGGCTAACAAGTGACCTTATTCTCCCTAAATTATATCCTACTGTCCTGATGTGGTAAAGAAGCAGCAGAAGATTCTTCACAGAGTTCAAATTTAGATAAGAAATTTAGAGTTATGGTTATGATTACTGTTTACTGTTATGATGTAGGATCACTCTCACATCATGAAAAGTGTAAAAGTGAAAGTTTTCGTTTGCCTAGCGACTTCTCATTTTCCAAGGGAATCCGTAGTTGGTATGTATCCCTGCACGTGCACACACACACACACACACACACACAGAGTCATGTGCATACATATAGAGGTATGCTACTTGTATTCATCTACAGCTTGCAGCAATGACTCAAGGCCATCTTAACATGCTAACAAATGTAGGTCTATCCTTTTTTTAATGGTCACTTGTTGCCAAAAAGTTTATTTGGGTTTTACCAAGCATACTGGGTATTCCCTGGTGGCTCAGATGGTAAAGCGTCTGCCTACAATGCGGGAGACCCAGATTTATTTCCTGGGTTGGGAAGATCTCCTGGAGAAGGAAATGGCAACCCACTCCAATATTCTTGCCTGGAAAATTCCATGGACCGAGGAGCCTGGTAGGCTACAGTCCATGGGGTCTCAAAGAGTGGAATACAACTAAGTGACTTCACTTCACTTTACTTCAAGCATACTGGTAATGCTATATAATAATGATTGCTAACACTTGTTGAACTCTAATTCTGTGTCTGGTATTTTATTAAACCCTTTACATTTATTCTCACTGAACGATCAAAATTTACCATTCACCAAGATGTCTCTGAAATAATAGCTAACAGCTATTAGGTTTGTACCAAGAACCAGGCACTGTTTCAGAGCTCTTCATAGAAATTATGAAACCATAGATGAGGAAACCAAGGTTCAGAGAGGTATAGTAACTTGCCCAAGGTTACACAGTGAGTATGTTGTGGACTGTGGATTTAAACCAAGTGTAACCAGGATTTAAACCAAGGCTGGTGGCCCCAGAATCCATATGTGCACTATAATACATGTTACCAACCCCCTGCAAATAGACATTCATCTTTCTTTTATACCATGACAAGTATTTCTATAATGAACTTTGTACAGATGTGTACATCTATATACATGTTTGTATACATTTTTATGAATATTTCTCTTTGATATATAATTTTTGATGTTTGAGAGCCAAATTTTTGTTAATCATATTGACTTATGCAAAGAGGTTACAGTCTAACTCCAGAGGGCCTGATGTCTTAAACATAGTAATGTATCATCTTGATAATGACAAAGAATTCAGTTCTTCTGTTGTTTTATTAGATTTTTGTTTATTTAATACAAGGTCAGCCAGTCTTTGATTCTGTTCAGCGGTACTGGCTCCCAGGTGCCAGTGGAGTCCATGTTTTCAGCTATCAGAGTCATTCAGAGCCTAGGAGAAGAATCCCTGATTATGGAATAATTTGGGGGACTTACTCTTCAGGAGTCTAATCTTCAAAGAGGTCACCTGCTGAATACTGAAATGATACAGTCTTTTTACAAAGATATCTTATGCTCACTGTCACCCTGGAAAGTGCAGTTCCATTTTTCTACTTTCCATTTGAATGGGTTTAGATTTGCCTAAAAAAGTGAAGGAATAATATACAAATAAAACTTGGTGTGTGAAACGTTTGCCTGTATTGCTGAGGAAGCAACAGAACTGTAAAGCCGAGATGGCTTTTCATCAATAGGGTGATTAATTACTACATCAGAGAGTGCAGAGGCTAATCGATAGTATAATGATTGATATGTGAATTTCCTGCCTCCCCAGAAGCTTCTCCTGCACCTCTGTTTTTCTTTCACATCTCCCTGCAGATCTTTATACGGATTGGGCAGCTGGTTGGCAAAGCAGGTGTCTTTGTGGCTGTAGGATTCCAGATCTATCGGCTGCAGTCCTGAGCATGGGCTTCAGTCCACATGCTCCTGTTGCCTGGTCACAGATTGCCCTGTGGCAGGGGCCTGTGTGATAGTATGGATAGATCCAAAGTCAGAATATACTCTCAAGAGTCCCTTATGCTGCAAGGAGATCAAATCAGTCAATCCTAAAAGAAATCAGCCCTGAATATTCATTGGAAGGACTGATGCTAAAGCTCTAATTCTTTGACCACCTGATGCGAAGAACTGATGCATTGGAAAAGACCCTGATGCTGGGAAAGATTGAGGGCAGGAGGAGTAGGAGGGTGGGCAGAAGATGAGATGGCTGGACGGCGTCAGTGACTCAACAGACATGAATTTGAGCAGGCTCCAGGAGATAGTGAAGGGCAGGGAAGCCTGGCCCACTGTAGTCCATGGGGTCACAAATATTTTGCACCAAGACAGAAAGATGTAGTGGAATTCTGCACCTGCATCATGAGGCTTCAGAGCTCCTCTGTCTCCCTGAACTCTACTGGGGCAGCTATTGTCCTTCCAATCTTTGCCCTGAGTGGAGAGAGAAGATGGTAGAGAGGCTTTTCATCTGCATTTCGAGAGATGCCCTCCACTTTTCCTTTTTCTCAGATAATGTAGTGACTACCTTGTGATAGCCATTGTTATTGTGAATAGTTGCTGGTCATCTTAACAAAACAAATGATGTTCTTTTTAGCTTTTATTTTTGCAATCAAATTCACCAGTGATCCAGACAAACCTATAAAGATTTGTCCTGGTAACTATGTAAATATGCTCATGCAGTTAGGCTTTATAAAAAAAGGGGGCTCTGGGTTTCATGCAATACTGAATGTTGAAGTTTCAGATTCAATCAAAAATAAAGATAAAGTTTTATTTTCCATTACAGAGTAACATTCCTTCTAGCACACAACTTAAAGAACCTAAAAAGAAAAACCATAATGCTGCGAGTCAGTGAAAGTGGCTCGGTCGTGTCCCACTCTTTGCGACCCCATGGACTATACAGTCCATGGAATTCTCCAGGCCAAAATATTGGAGTGGGTAGCCTTTCCTTTTCTCCAGAGGATCTTCCCAACCCAGGTATCGAACCCAGGTCTCCTGCATTGCAGGCAGACTCTTTACCAGTTGAGCCACCAGGGAAGCCCATAATGCTGTGAGGAGGGTGGAAATGAGAGAGGCCGAATAGTGGTTGGTACCGTGGGTTTTATAATCAGGCTTTCTGATTGCCGTCCTGGTTCAGACCTAGAAAAAGTTATGTAAACCCCTGGGCTTCGGTTTCCTTATCTATAAAATGGGAATAATAACTATAATAATAGTATCTACTTCATAGGTTGCCATGGGATTGAGTTAACACACGTAAACTCATGTAAAGCATTTAGAATAGTAAGTAACACCATAGAAAGCCCCCAATTCAATAAATGTTAGCTACTATTTTGATTGTTGTTATTATTAAATAATAATTATTATTTTGTCATTTTCACAGACTTTTTTTCTTGTAACAAGTCAGGAAAGAGACAAAAGTATTATAAATAGAGTCGTTAAAAATTTGAACAAAAGCTAGTTTAGTGCATGTAAGAGAGGAAACAGAATTTACAGGGTGTGTAGGCTTTTGAATTATGTAGACTGAGAGTTCTCCTCGTTATGTAAGTTCCCACAGCTCATTAGGGAATCAAGACCACAAGAAGCCCCTCTAATGAGTTTAGCACTTTCTCACTGGAAATCACAGATTCTGAGACTACTGTTTTACCAGTGGTACTTTTTTCAAGGTATTGTGCCGAAGAAAAGGGAGACAGCATAGGTTTTTGTTTCGCCGTTAGCCTCTGGGTAAGTTTTATCTTCCTTACCCAGGGATCATACCTGTGTCTCTGGTGTCTCCTGCATTGACAGACAGGTTCTTTACCACTAGTGCCACCTGGGAAGCCCTGGAGAGAATATAGAACAGGGTTTTTCAACCTTGACGCTGTTGATATTTCATTCTTGGTTGTGGGGCTGTCCCGTGCATTGTAGGATGATTAGCAGCATTCCTGGCTTCAACTTACTAGATGTGCATCACACTCCCCCTACCCAGGTAACAACAACTCAAGTATCTGCACATTGCCAAATGTCCCCTATGGGACAAAATTATCCCTGTTTGAGAACCAGTGGTGTAGAGAATAACAGAAATGCCTGAAATTCAGAAAACAAGTGGAACTCAGAGGCAGTAGAAAAGCAACAAACAGTTCAGATTTTCTTAATCAACAAAGTAAAAGTTCTTGTTAAGAAAATAAAAGAAATTAAGAACTAAGGAAGACGTCAGGAAATTATTTGCAACACTGAAACCAAAGAATTAATACCTTTACCATACAAAGATCATAATAAGCTAATCAATATAAAATTGACATAGATTCATTTAGACAAATAAGCAAAACATATGAAACCATTTTCACACAGAAAATATACTAGCAAACATGACATGTTCAAACTCATATATAAAGCTGCTAATATATCTTGTTCTCACTATTTCTCTGTGGTTCAGTAGCAAAAGTTATTAGATGAAGCAGAGCAAATTAGGAACCTTGGTTAGGAAAGGGTCCTAACCAAGGGATAGAGGAAAGCCACAGTGGCCCAGAGCCGAGTGTCAGAACTCAGGGGAAGTGAGGAGAACATTCCCAAGTCCACGTCTAAGCAGGACCAGGGGAGAGTGACAAACATGACTTCTTGTTTTAGAAGGGGAGGAAATTAGGATGAACTCTGACAATAACAATGGACTGGTTAAAAATTGGGAAAGGAATGTGTCAAGGCTGCATATTGTCACCCTGCTTATTTAACTTACATGCACAGTACATCATGCAAAATGCCTGGCTAGATGAATCACAAACTAGAATCAAGATTTCCAGGAGAAATATCAACAAGCTCAGATATACAGATGATACCACTCTAATGGCAGAAAGTGAAGAGGAGCCATAGAGCCTCTTGATGAGGGTGAAAGAGGAGAGTGAAAAAACTGGCTTAAAACTTAACATTCAAAAAATTAAGATCATGGCATCTGGTCCCATCACTTCATGGCAAATAAATGGGGGAAAAGCGGCAGATTTTATTTTCTTGGGCTCTAAAATCACTGTGGATGGTGACGGCAGCCAGCCATGAAATTAAAAGACACTTGCTCCTTAGAAGTAAAGCTATGATAAATCTAGACAGTGTATTAAAAAGCAGGGACATCACTTTACTCACCAAGGTCCATATTGTCAAAGCTATGGTTTTTCCAGTAGTCATGTGCAGATGTGAGTGTTGGACCATGAAGAAGTCTGAGTGCAGAAGAAGTGATGCTTTCGAGCTGTGGTGCTGGAGAAGACTCTTGAAAGTCCCTTGGATAGCAGGGAGATCAAACGAGCCAATCCTAAAGGAAATCAACCCTGAATATTCATTGAAAGGACTGTTGCGGAAGCTCCAATATTTTGGCCACTTGATGCGAAGTGCTGATTCATTAGAAAAGACCCTGATGCTGAGAAAGATTGAAAGCAAAAGGAGAGGGAGGCAGCAGAGGATGAGATGTTTGGATTGTATCACCAACTCAATGGACATGAATTTGAGCAAACTCTGAGAGACAGTGGAGGACAGAGGAGCCCAGCATGTTATAGTCCATGGGGTTACAAAGAGTCAGACATGACTTAGTGACGGAACAACAACTGTTCACTGAAGGTATTGGTGTGAACTCATGGTATTCAGTAGAGAGAGTTGTAGAAATAGACACAGATGTAAATCTTTGTGTCATTCATATAGATATTTCCTAGCTCTGTCCACCAAGAGGGTCTGTGAGCAGTGACATGGTGCACTGCTAGTCTGAGACTTTGGCTTCTAAATACTATTTCAACTTTAAAGTATTCCATGTTTAGTTTTGCTTTTTTTTTTCTTTTTTTTTTTTATTATTATTTTTTTTTTCCAGTGGGTTTTGTCATACATTGATATGAATCAGCCATGGATTTACATGTATTCCCAATCCCGATCCCCCCTCCCACCTCCCTCTCCACCCAAGTCCTCTGGGTCTTCCCAGTGCACCAGGCCGGAGCACTTGTCTCATGCATCCCACCTGGGCTGGTGATCTGTTTCACCATAGATAGTATACATGCTGTTCTTTTGAAATATCCCACCCTCACATTCTCCCACAGAGTTCAAAAGTCTGTTCTGTATTTCTGTGTCTCTTTTTCTGTTTTGCATATAGGGTTATCGTTATCACCTTTCTAAATTCCATATATATGTGTTAGTATGCTGTAATGTTCTTTATCTTTCTGGCTTACTTCACTCTGTATAATGGGCTCCAGTTTCATCCATCTCATTAGACTGGTTCAAATGAATTCTTTTTTAATGCTGAGTAATATTCCATGGTGTATATGTACCACAGCTTCCTTATCCATTCATCTGCTGATGGGCATCTAGGTTGCTTCCATGTCCTGGCTATTATAAACAGTGCTGCGATGAACATTGGGGTGCACGTGTCTCTTTCAGATCTGGTTTCCTCAGTGTGTATGCCCAGAAGTGGGATTGCTGGGTCATATGGCAGTTCTATTTCCAGTTTTTTAAGAAATCTCCACACTGTTTTCCATAGTGGCTGTACTAGTTTGCATTCCCACCAACAGTGTAAGAGGGTTCCCTTTTCTCCACACCCTCTCCAGCATTTATTGCTTGTAGACTTTTGGATAGCAGCCATCCTGACTGGCGTGTAATGGTACCTCATTGTGGTTTTGATTTGCATTTCTCTGATAATGAGTGATGTTGAGCATCTTTTCATGTGTTTGTTAGCCATCTGTATGTCTTCTTTGGAGAAATGTCTGTTTAGTTCTTTGGCCCATTTTTTGATTGGGTCATTTATTTTTCTGGAATTGAGCTGCAGGAGTTGCTTGTATATTTTTGAGATTAATCCTTTGTCTGTTCTTCATTTGCTATTATTTTCTCCCAATCTGAGGGCTGTCTTTTCACCTTACTTATAGTTTCCTTTGTAGTGCAAAAGCTTTTAAGTTTCATTAGGTCCCATTTGTTTATTTTTGCTTTTATTTCCAATATTCTGGGAGGTGGGTCATAGAGGATCTTGCTGTGATTTATGTCGGAGAGTGTTTTGCCTATGTTCTCCTCTAGGAGTTTTATAGTTTCTGGTCTTACATTTAGATCTTTAATCCATTTTGAGTTTATTTTTGTGTATGGTGTTAGAAAGTGTTCTAGTTTCATTCTTTTACAAGTGGTTGACCAGTTTTCCCAGCACCACTTGTTAAAGAGGTTGTCTTTTTTCCATTGTATATCCTTGCCTCCTTTGTCAAAGATAAGGTGTCCATAGGTTCGTGGATTTATCTCTGGGCTTTCTATTCTGTTCCATTGATCTATATTTCTGTCTTTGTGCCAGTACCATACTGTCTTGATGACTGTGGCTTTGTAGTAGAGTCTGAAGTCAGGCAGGTTGATTCCTCCAGTTCCATTCTTCTTTCTCAAGATTACTTTGGCTATTCGAGGTTTTTTGCATTTCCATACAAATTGTGAAATTATTTGTTCTAGTTCTGTGAAAAATACCGTTTGTAGCTTGATAGGGATTGCATTGAATCTATAGATTGCTTTGGGTAGAATAGCCATTTTGACAATATTGATTCTTCCAATCCATGAACACGGTATGTTTCTCCATCTGTTTGTGTCCTCTTTGATTTCTTTCATCAGTGTTTTATAGTTTTCTATGTATAGGTCTTTTGTTTCTTTAGGTAGATATACTCCTAAGTATTTTATTCTTTTTGTTGCAATGGTGAATGGTATTGTTTCCTTAATTTCTCTTTCTGTTTTCTCATTGTTAGTATATAGGAATGCAAGGGATTTCTGTGTGTTAATTTTATATCCTGCAACTTTACTATATTCATTGATTAGCTCTAGTAATTTTCTGGAAGAGTCTTTAGGGTTTTCTATGTAGAGGATCATGTCATCTGCAAACAGTGAGAGTTTCACTTCTTCTTTTCCTATCTGGATTCCTTTTACTTCTTTTTCTGCTCTGATTGCTGTGGCCAAAACTTCCAACACTATGTTGAATAGTAGTGGTGAGAGTGGGCACCCTTGTCTTGTTCCTGATTTCAGGGGAAATGCTTTCAATTTTTCACCATTGAGGGTGATGCTTGCTGTGGGTTTGTCATATATAGCTTTTATTATGTTGAGGTATGTTCCTTCGATTCCTGCTTTCTGGAGAGTTTTAATCATAAATGAGTGTTGAATTTTGCAAAGGCTTTCTCTGCATCTATTGAGATAATCATATGGTTTTTATCTTTCAATTTGTTAATGTGGTGTATTACATTGATTGATTTGCGGGTATTAAAGAATCCTTGCATTCCTAGGATAAAGCCCACTTGGTCATGGTGTATGATTTTTTTTAATATGTTGTTGGATTCTGTTTGCTAGAATTTTGTTAAGGACTTTTGCATCTATGTTCATCAGTGCTATTGGCCTGTAGTTTTCTTTTTTTGTGGCATCCTTGTCTGGTTTTGGAATTAGGGTGATGGTGGCCTCATAGAATGAGTTTGGAAGCTTAGCTTCATCTGCAATTTTCTCGAAGAGTTTGAGTAAGATAGGTGTTAGCTCTTCTCTAAATTTTTGGTAGAATTCAAATGGGACCTAATGAAACTTAAAAGCTTTTGCACTACAAAGGAAACTATAAGTAAGGTGAAAAGACAGCCCTCAGATTGGCAGAAAATAATAGCAAATGAAGAAACAGACAAAGGATTAATCTCAAAAATATACAAGCAACTCCTGCAGCTCAATCCCAGAAAAATAAATGACCCAATCAAAAAATGGGCCAAAGATCTAAACAGACATTTCTCCAAAGAAGACATACAGATGGCTAACAAACACATGAAAAGATGCTCAACATCACTCATTATTAGAGAAATGCAAATAAAAACCACAATGAGGTACCATTACACGCCAGTCAGGATGGCTGCTATCCAAAAGTCTACAAGCAATAAATGCTGGAGAGGGTGTGGAGAAAAGGGAACCCTCTTACACTGTTGGTGGGAATGCAAACTAGTACAGCCGCTATGGAGAACAGTGTGGAGATTTCTTAAAAAACTGGAAATAGAACTGCCATATGACCCAGCATTCCCACTTCTGGGCATACACACTGAGGAAACCAGATCTGAAAGAGACACGTGCACCCCAATGTTCATCGCAGCACTGTTTATAATAGCCAGGACATGGAAGCAACCTAGATGCCCATCAGCAGATGAATGGATAAGGAAGCTGTGGTACATATACCCCATGGAATTTTACTCAGCCGTCAAAAAGAATTCATTTGAACCAGTCCTAATGAGATGGATGAAACTGGAGCCCCTTATACAGAGTGAAGTAAGCCAGAAAGATAAAGAACATTACAGCATACTAACACATATATATGGAATTTAGAAAGATGGTAACGATAACCCTATATGCAAAACAGAAAAAGAGACACAGAAATACAGAACAGACTTTTGAACTATGTGGGAGAATGTGAGGGTGGGATATTTCAAAAGAACAGCATGTATACTATCTATGGTGAAACAGATCACCAGCCCAGGTGGGATGCATGAGACAAGTGCTCGGGCCTGGTGCACTGGGAAGACCCAGAGGAATCGGGTGGAGAGGGAGGTGGGAGGGGGGATCGGGATGGGGAATACGTGTAAATCTATGGCTGATTCTTATCAATGTATGACAAAACCCACTGAAATGGTGTGAAGTAATTAACCTCCAACTAATAAAAAAAAAAAAAAGAAATCTTCCAACAAACAAAAGCCCAGGACCTGATGGCTTCACAGGTGAATTCTACCAAAAATTTGGAGAAGAGCTAACACCTATCCTACTCAAACTCTTCAAGAAAATTGCAGCAGAAAGTAAACTTCCAAACTCATTCTATGTGGCCACCATCACCCTAATACCAAAACCAGACAAAGATACCACAAAAAGAGAAAGATACAGGCCAATATCACTGATGAACATAGATGCAAAGATCCTCAACAAAATTCTAACAAAGAGAATTCACAATATATTAAAAATATCATGACCAAGTGGGCTTTATCCCAGGGATACAAGGATTCTCAATACTCACAATTCAGTCAATGTGATACACCACATTAACAAATTGAAAGATAAAAAGCATACGAAGATGTCAATAGATGCAGAGAAAGCTTCTGAAAAAATTCAACATCAATTTATGATAAAAACCCTCCAGAAAGCAGGCATAGAAGGAACATACCTCAACATAATAAAAGCCATATATGATAAACCCACAGCAAACATTATCTTCAGTGGTGAAAAATTGAAAGCATTTCATCTAGAGTCAGGAACCCACTCTCACCACTACTATTCAACATAGTTTTGAAAGTTTTAGCCACAGCAATCAGAGAAGAAAAAGAAATAAAATGAATCCAGATTGGAAAAGAAGCAAAACTCTCACTGTTTGCAGATGACACGATCCTCTATATAGGAAACTGTAAAGACAGTGTAAAGACACCACCAGAAAATTACTAGAGCTAATCAATGAATATAGTAAAGTTGCAGGATATGGAACTAATAATTCATCGAAACCCCTTGCATTCCTATACACTAACAATGAGAAAACAGAAAGAGAAATTAATGAAACAATTTCATTCACCATTGTGATGAAAAAATAAAATACTTAGATTAAATCTACCTAAAGAAACAAAAGACTCATATATAGAAAACTATAAAACACTGATGAAAGAAATCAAGGATCCTTAGTTTTCTGAACAAGATTAGAGTCAGTCTAATCTCACACTAAAAGTACAAAATTGAAAGTTAATATTTGTCAAAGCATTAACCAATGTCCGTACTTTTGGTTTAAAATAAACTCAAATATTTATGAAATAAAAAAAAAAAGTATTCCATGGACAAATTGCTGATTTTAGGGCTGGGACAGAGAAGTAGAAGATGAGCCTGGAATATCTTACTGTTCCATAAAGCAAGGGTCCCCAAACTCCAGGATCTAATGCCTGATGATCTGAGGTGTAGCTGATGTAATAATAATAGGAATAAAGTGCACAATAAATGTAATGTACTTGAATCATCCCCAAACCATCTCTGCCCCCCGTGGAAAAGTTGTCTTCCATGAAAATGGTCTCTGGTGCCAAAAGAGTTGGGGATCACTGCCATAAAGTAAGGAAGTGTTAGAGTTGGGGACCACTACATAAAGTAAGGAAGTGTTCAAAGAAAGGTAGGGAATATGTCAAAAGGACACAGGAAAAAGCTTTAAGCGACTCTCACTAGGCAAACCTGGGTCATTTTGAACATAAAAATAGTGATAGTAATAGATTATAATCTGTTGAATAAAATGTGAATTTGTGATCCTCTACTGAGCTAAATGAAATCAGTGCTTAAAGTCTATATTTGAGGAGAAATGAGATATTTGTGAAATCTCAAAGTAACTCCCATACCCTCAAATACTTAACTACAAATGAAGAAGAGTGACTTCACAGTGGAGAAGCCTGGCAGATACCACCTTAGCCAAGTGATCAGAGTTAATAGCATCAGTGGTAGAACTGATTGAAATTAGGTACCACCCGATAGGCTACAATGAGAACACAGCATCATTACTGTGATAGTCTAGCCAAAGATGCATAAATTGAATCTAATCACGAAGAAACATCAAGCAAACCCAAATTGAGGGACATTCTACAATATAACTGGCCTCTAATCTTCAAACGTGTCAGTGTCAGGAAAGATAAGGAAATGGATGCTTTGAACTGGATCCTTTTACCATAGAAGTCATTACAAAATGATTGGCGAACCTGAAATAGAGTCTAAGGATTAGATGGCAGTGATACGCCAGGGTTAATTTCCTGATTTTCACGGTTCTGTTGTAGGACAATGTTGTATAGGAAATACACAATTTGATGGGAGTCGGGCAGCTACCTCTCAAATGGCTCAGAAAAAAATAAACCGTCCTGTTTTTTCAACTTAAGTTTAATATTCTTTTGAAATAAAAAATAACAAAATTAAAAATGGCAGTGCTGATACCTTGCTGATATAACCCTTTGGATATCAAATTAACAATATGTATCAAAAGCCTTAAATGTACCTGTCCTGAGGTATTTGTATTATAGTGTTAAGTGGGAAAGTTCTATTAATAAGCTGTACCTATAGTGACTTCTTTACCATGTACAAAATATCCTTAACAGACTGGAAAACCCCCACCCCCATTATTCAAGGCAGCTCTGCATGGCCATACATTGGCTAAACTTTTTTTCCCATAATTTTTTTCAGTATATGTTTTAATTTCCATTAAGGTAGTTCTGTTTCCATGTATTCTTTTATTTTTACCTTAGCCAGCTCACTGCACCTACCACCATCCCTGCTTCATCTCAGCCTTGTCTCTGTCCCTCCTGCCCCTTGCATCTCCCTGAGGACAGGATTTCTTCTGTTTTCTGTGTTGAAACATTTTCAAACATGTGCTTTTATTCTGTAATTTTAGTCTTATGTTCTCTTTCCTTCACTGTAGAGACCAGTGTTAATGCTTTTCTCTTTCTAATCTGCATCTGCCAGTAAACAGACAGGATCGGCCAGTCATGAGCTTCACTAGATGCCAGTTAGAAGTCTGAACACTCATTCATCAGTGCTGTCCTCAAAGGGAACTCCTTTCATATTGTTGAGTAAGGAATCTTCTCTCATCTTCAGTTATAGTACTGCGGCTAGATTCCATGCAGCCTCATAGATATTTTAATGGGAAATTAAAAGAAGATATCTTCTGAAGTCCAGAAGGCCTCAAATGAACTTTAATTAAACATCTACTATAAATAAAGAATCCTTGTAAAATATTCACAATAGCCTTACAAAGGATTTGTTATATTATCATTGAATACTGGGAAGTGGGGTTTAAAGAGGTTAATAATGTGGCTGGTTAATCAGCTGGTGTGCAGTAGAGTCAGGAATAAGCCCACACCTCTTGGTTCAGAGTTCATGCTGTTTCATGAAACCCCAATTCCTCCAGAAATCACGAATGAAGTGTTATCTGATCACTAGGAAATCGCATCACCTTAGCTTCACAGTTTGTTGCTTAGGACACGTAGTTTAGGACAAAGTTGCTAATGAAAGCCAAATTTCAATGATGCTTTTGAATTCTAGGAGATATATTTTGACTTTTTCCCTCCATTCTTCTCTCTTTCTTGTATTTACAGGTAATATTAATAAGATAGTGTGAACTGTACACCAAGAGGCTCCTCAGGTAGAATTTTTAAGCTCTGTTCTCCAAGTGTGGGCATTGAATACTATATGACAGTTGAAACAGTACAAGAAAAGCCCGTTATCTCTTTGTAGTGCAGCCTATGATTTTCCATGTAATTTTCCTCTTACCCACTCATCCACTTTTACAAAAATACATTTTTAGTACTTCTGCAGCTCAGCATTCCAAACTGTCTCATACCTGGCACGTCCCTTTAGGCTCATAACTTGCCCATCCATCATCTTGATCTCAGCCTTGCTGCATTGGCAAGATTTCCATTGTTAAATTGTCCTAATAATAATAATAAAAAAAGCAACCCTCAAACTCAAAATTAAATGAATTTAATATATCAAACCAGTAACTATTATATTGTAGTCTAGAAATCATATGGTAACTGCTGTTACATAATAAAACCATGCATGTGAATAAAAAAAAATGAGCGTGTGACTAAAAAAAAATGAGCCATAGGTGTTGAATGAGAGATTCTTGGCATGGCAATTTTCTCATATTTAAAGGAGACACAAAAAAACCTATGAAATGTAATCTGTCTTCTTGGCACGTTCGAGAACAGTCCTGAGTTCTGTGTTTTCCTCGTGGAAATGCAATTTCTATAGCTATTTATTCCTTCCAAATATTAAGCATGCTCTTTTGGTGCAGAAGTGCTTATGACTTCTTGGGTGACAAGTGCTTATGAAAAATGGACAGTAGAGTGTTGTTTCTTGATGTGAATTAATTAACAGACTTCTCAGGTCCTAGATTTCTCAATCATTTGCCTAGAATGTGCCCCACACTTTGTGGTGCTTCTCTTGTGCATGTGTCAGGGGTGGGAGAGGATATACACGTCTACGGTAATTGAAAATCAGAACAAACGTGACGTAAATCTATTTCCTTCTGCTTCTTCCCTGCGGTGGTGTGTCCTTGAGGGAATTTATGCCCGTGTGTGCAGGAAGGGGTGTGAGAATGGTAGGTGGGGATTGGTAAAACTGCAGTCGCACAAATTCCAACGTTTCCCTGCTCGTGTTTGCATCTACTACGTGGGAACATATGTACATGCTATCGATAGAGGTGATTGTGAAAACTGTTGATGCCTCCTGGAAGGTGAAATCGCAAACTGCAAAGGTTTCTTGCCAGGGAAAATGTAGCTCTGGCAGTGCCACCTGTTGTTTAAACCAGAGAACAGCTTCAGGTTCTGTTGCACAAAGATGGAAGCCAATGCTGGGAGGGAACACCGGGGAGCTTTTCTTTGTCTCTTCACAGGGAAGCTCCAGGGCCTCATTTACAGCCTCATCCATTCGTTATAAAGGAGGCTAGCAAATACGGCTTTTCACAGTGTATGGGAAGACGATTTACATCAGAAATACACATTGGTCCTTGTTTGCATTGTCATTTTCCATGCTTTCTTCCACACGGTGAAGCTTAAGGCTCTCCCTTTCGGTGCTTTTTTTCCCTCAAGAAAATGAAAGAGGAGTTTATTTTCCTTACAGCTGCTAATGATGGATGAGAAAGTAAGAAAGTGCTCTAGACCAGTGTCACATCCACCAAGCAGCTGAACCACAGTTCATGACGGCCAGTACTGGTTGCTTTTACTGCTGTCCATACATGGATTCCACCTGATGTGAAGAGCCAAGTCATTGGATAGACCTGATGCTGGGTAAGGTTGAAGGCAAAAGAAGAGGGTGGCAGAGGATGAGATGGTTGGATGGTATCACCAAGTCAATGGACATGAGTTTGGGCAAACTCTGGGAGATAGTGAAGGACAGGGAAGCCTGGTGTGCTGCAGTCCATGGGGTTGCAAAGAGTCGGACATGACTTAGTGACTGAACAATAACAACAATGTGTGACCTTATTTTCATATCAGATGACTTGTTTTGCCCCCGGGGTATTTGTCCTTCTGTGGGGAAAATAGTTTCGTTCCTAGAGGTAGTTAAGTTCCAGTGTTAAGTGTGTGTAGTGGAATAAATGTGAACTTAGGAGTTTCTGACAGATGGTGTGTGATCATATAGGTTTCAAGCCATTTTGAACCTATTGCTAGAGATCAACACCCACTATACAAATTTACCATGGTTTAATGCAAAGGCTTTCACAGAGTTAAAGAACTTTACCTGTTGAGAAACAGGTAGCTCGGGCAGAAGGCAATGCAAGGCCAGGTGAAGGACATCACCTGGTTGGATTCGGTCTCTGAAACTGTTTCTGGTTTTTAGACCATTTCTCAACATTCTGAACTCTAAGCAGCTTACACTGGAGTCTTGGGAAGTGGGGATTCCCACCCACAGCATGGACAGTGGCCTAAGTGGCTTTCTAAATCCTCCCTCTTCCTCATATTCCTTTTCCAAATTTCTCAGACACAGGTGCCAGACGTGTATTGCTGACTTTCTGACCCTGCTAATCCACTAGCAGTAAACTCTAAGTTGTCTTACTGAGGATTCACACCAATCAGTGGTGTCCATGTTGGCCTTTAAATTCAAGAAAGCCAAAGCTCAGACAGAGTATTTAAAAAAACAAAGAAACAAAAAAATAAATAAATAAAACAAACAAACAAACAAAAAAAACACAAAGAAACAGTAATAGATGGGAGGCAGAAGATATTTGAAGGCTACTTCTCAACCTTGGAGGCAAGTTTGCAAGTTCTTAGGACCTTGATTTCCTTATCTGTGATATGGGAAATTCTGGTCAGATTTTATGAGATTTTTGAGGTCTCTTGTACTTTCATGTATTTGGAATTAATCTTATAATATGGCATTGGATATATAAATTTAAAATCCTATTTAAAATGTAGATTTCCAGTCCAATTGCAATACTGGGCTTTCCTTTCCCTGGAACACATGTGGTAGCCCTCTTTCTAGCCTCATGATTCTGGGAGACGCTTCCGTGTGTTTTCTATGACAGAAACTCTCCACAGTCTTCATAGAAGACTCATAAATAAACTAGGATAAGCATAGTTTTCCTTGGGGAAATACCATCTTCCCTTAACCCTTTTCAGCCTATTATTTTTGATCTTCAAAAAGTTTAAATAGGTGACACAAATTTTGTATCCATAAAGAGCACATCATAGTGAATATCTGATGCCTTAAAACAGCTATGTTTTGGCAGGTATTTTAGACCTCTAATCCTTAAACATGGGTAAGAATTTCCTTTAATCTAAGAAATATTTTATGATGAATATTTAAAGATGAAGAAACTTTTAATTTCCCCATCTCCTGTTCTTTTTCCTATTTGGATTTTCTCTGTCATAACTATTCATTCTATGAATCAGCAAAGGTAATTCATTTAACTGCTTGCCAAAAATATACTCAGATTTCTCCTGCAAGAACTCATTTTTAGGCAAACCAAAATAGTAGCAAATGAAGAAAATAAGGAGTTTATTAAACTGTGCTTACTCTGGGAACATGTTGATCTGACTACTGCTTTGTTGGGCATTTCTCTCGAGGATAGAAGCTGGGTACAGCTATCACTGGTGAGTGTTTCATGCCCAAGCTTAGGTCCTCACTTTCTGTATGGAGAAGCTTCATCACTGGTGTGAGGTCTGGTAGTCAACTAGTATAAAAGTAGAGGTCATATAAAGAAAGCTGAGTGATGAAGAATTGATGCTTTTGAACTGTGGTGTTGGAGAAGACTCTTGAGAGTCCCTTGGACTGCAAGGAGATCCAACCAGTCAATACTAAAGGAAATCAGTCCTGAATGTTCATTGGAAGGACTGATGCTAAAGCTGAAATTCCAATACTTTGGCCACCTGATGTGAAGAACTGACTCATTGGAAAAGACCCTAATGCTGGGAAGGAATGAAGGCAGGAGGAGAATGGAACAACAGAGGATGAGATGGTTGGAGGGCATCACCAACTCGATGGAC
Organism: Cervus canadensis; assembly: GCF_019320065.1. Taxonomy (NCBI): domain Eukaryota; kingdom Metazoa; phylum Chordata; class Mammalia; order Artiodactyla; family Cervidae; genus Cervus; species Cervus canadensis. The sequence continues at coordinate 47,707,761 of NC_057398.1, read as the reverse complement.
ATGAGCTTGAGCAAGCTCTGGGAGTTGGTGATGGACAGGGAGGCCTGGCGTGCTGCAGTCTATGGTGTCACAAAGAGTCGGAAACGACTGAGTGAGTGAACTGAACTGAACTGAATTGATCTATAAAGTGAAAGTGAAAGTAGTGAAAGTCACTCAGGTATGTCTGACTCTTTGTGACCCCATGGACTATATAGTCTATGGCATTCTCCAGGTCAGAATACTGGGGTGGGAACCTTTCCCTTCTCCAGGGGATCTTCCCAACCAAGGGATCACACCCAGGTCTCCCGCATTGCAGGCAGATTCTTTACCGGCTGAGCCACAAGGGAAACCCAAGAACACTGGAGTGGGTAGCCTATCCCTTCTCCAGCAGATCTTCCTGACCCAGGAATCGAACTGGGGTCTCCTGCATTGCAGATGGATTCTTTACCAATTGAGCAATCAGGGAAGCCCATTTGATCTATAATAAACTGCATGCGTTAAAAAAAAAGTAGAGGTCAATTTTTTTAAATCCATTTTTAACCATTTCATACATTTTGACTACAACCAAATTGTTGCTCCAAATAGAAAATATGATTCTAAATTCTGTTTCCCATCAGAAATTCAGATAGGTGGAGAAGCATCTTGTAACACCCACTAATACCATTCCCAATGTCATTTTAAAAGTCATCATTATTTTTTCAAGCTCTTATGGACATATGTTTGAGCAATCTCAGGGTGATGGTGAAGGACAGAGAAGCCTGGCATTCTGCAGTTCATGGGGTTGCAAAGAGTCGGATACAACTTAGCAACTGAACAACAACATTCTTATTGAGGATAGTACTAACTTTATAGTATACATAGTCTAATATGAAACAATATCACCTCCCAACAGCTTTTTCCCTTTCGTTCTAGTTATTCTCCTTGGGGTCACAACAGTATTCCAAAGGGTTTTTGTTTCTCATTTTTAATGGAAAAGAATAAATTGCTTAATGTTTCTTTTCTTTTTTAAATGATGAGAATTCTGAGACCTGATCAGAAAGGTTGATACTTGTCTGAAGACTCCTGCTATCTTCAGCGTTAGAAATAGATGGTCTAACTTGGAATCTGATGTTCTTTCCACTACGTAATGCACACATGCATGCGTATGTGCATGCTAAGTCACTTCAGCCATGTCAGTGTCTTTGCAGCCCTTTGGACTGTAGCCCACCAAGCTGCTCTGTCTGTGGGATTCTCTAGGCAAGAATATCGGAGTGGGTTGCCATGCCCTCTTCCAGGGGATCTTCCCGACCCAGGGATCGATCCCATTTCTCTTATGTCTCCTGCATTGGCAGACGAAAGCAACCTGGGAATCCCATATTATACATACAAGCCCATGTTATTTTCTCCTTTGATACCCTTTCATGCATATGTGTGTCTACACGTATACATGTTGCAGAGTCATTAAGGGTCCAATTAAAAATATATATTCATAAATGTTTCCATGAGTTCAAAAAGTGTGAAAACTCCTAGTTTAGATGAGATGACGAGAATACATTGGAGTTAGGATTGTAGAATCTTCCCACAAATGGAAAGGACACTTAAGAGAAGGTTCATTAAGTCCTCTAGCTTCAGGCTCTTCTGCCCCAAAACCACCTGGACGAATCACCACTAAACTCTCTATATGTTTGTAGGGTCTTTCCCCCATTACAGGGGTCCACAGAGCGTTTCTGACTTGACTGCCACAGTCTGGACAGGTATTGTGACTCATACTGCATTAAGTGCTTTGAGTATAATATCTCAGTGCAATGCCAAGTTACACATGCTTATAGATATTTTGTTTGTTGTGAAACTGTTTTACATAGTTAGCATTTATTGAGTGTGGACTCCGTAGGGGTCAGGTGTTTCATGGCAACGCTGGTTTCCTTAGTTTTTTGCTAAGGAGAAACTGTGACTAAATGACTTGACCAGAGTCACAGTGCCAGCAAGTGCCTTGGCTGGTACTTGAACCTGGGTCGGTCTGACTCCAGACTCTAGTAGGCTCTTGGCCCCTGCACTCTGCCATCATCTCACCCGGAAAAGGTGCTGCAGTGTCTCAGTGGGTTTGCCCACACTCTGCAAGCCTGAACACAGTCAGTCCTGTGGTTTAATGTCTTCACAGGGATGCTGAGGGCAAAGGAGGGGCTCTTGTTTTCAAAACAAATGACTTTGGCATTCATGAGAAAAGGACGCCTAGGAAATTGCCGGCACCTCGCTTGTGTGTGACACTGCTGCTTATTGTTTCCCTGGTTTGCTGTTCATCATTAAACCGCTCCCTCCCCGCGTTGCTGGAGAAAGGAAAAGAAAACTTCAGAGATGCAGCTACTCCCAAAGCACTGTTGTTACTTCTAGCACTGACTTTTCAAGATTTGAAAAACAGTGGTGGCATTCATCACTCCCACCAGGATCTCAGCCCAGCTGACTTCCAAGCACAGAAATGTTAATAGGCCCAGGGAGCCGGCTGGGGAGGGCAGCCTCTTTCCCAGAAATTCTGGCTAAGCCGGTTGTCAGCCCAGAGGAGCGCCCACCTTTATTTCTTATTTATGTGGAGTTGTAGAATATGCAAAGGGCCCCCAGACTTCACAGAGGTGAGCAGGGGCTCATGTGTTCCCTGCACAGGCTCCGGGCGTGTGTGCATAAGGGCCTGATTGCCACTGTGTCTCCAGGGTCACTGGGACCAGCCATCGAGCATAGTCTGTGGCCCTTCATTTCTGTCAAGAGTTTAGAGGCCCTGAGTTTTTTTTTTTTTTTGACCCTCCCCTCTTGTCTTATTTACAAATAAGGACAGGCAGGAGAAGGGAAGGGACGTCATTACTGTCACAAAATCACAGTACCCGTGGTCCCCCTCCAGACAACCCACATCTGGGAACAGCACTTGTTTGTTGACATTGCTTTGTTGTAAATGTCTTTGTTGTATGGACAAGGGCCATGACTTAAAGTGTTTGTGGTTTTTTGGTTTTTTTTTTGGTATAAGATCACCCCCTTGACATTGGTAATAGCTTAAAAAAAATTATTTATTTGGCTGTGCTGGGTCATAGTTGTGTTGTATGGGATCTTTAGTTGCAGCACACAAACTCTTAGTTGTGGCATGTGGGATCTAGTTTCCTGACCAGGGATTGAACCCAGGACTCCTGCATTAGGAATGCAGAGTCTTAGGACCACCAGGGAAGTCCCAAAATTTGTTAATTGACTCATTGCTGTCATTTCTCAAAATTTCAGTTTCATTCATTTTTAATGAATTTAATCCTGTTTCTCACTTCCAAGTACAAATTGCCCTGGAGGGTATTTCTTGTCTTACCCTTCTGCCTTTTCTTCCCATTATTTAAATATATATATATATAGTGATACTTTACATGAGACCTACGCTCTGAACAGATTTTTAAGTGAGCAGTACCGTATTCTTATCTAGAGGCACAGTGTTGCACAGATCTCTAAAACGTGTTCATCTTTCATAACTGAAATTTTATATTCATCAATTAGCTGTTCTCTCTTTTCACTTCCCCCAGTCTCTGCCATCCTGCTTTTTGCTTTGATATGTTTGCCTATTTTAGATAGTTCATATAAGTGGAATCATCAGAATTTGTGTTTCTGTGAATGATTTGTTTTACTTAGCATAATGTCTTCAAGTTTCATTCATGTTGTCACATACTGCAAGATCTGTTTCTTTTTCAAGACTGCATAATATTCCATTGTAGAACCATACCACATTTAAAAAATAGATTCATCCTTCAGTGGGCATTTAGATCATCTCCACATCTAAGCTACTATAAATGATGCCATAGTGAACACAGAGTTAATAGCTCTTTGAGATCCAGATTTGGATCTTCCATTCTTTCCTTATCTCCTGTTCTTCTCCTAACTCTTCCATCTCTCCCTCTATAGAATGAACATCCAAAGTGTTAGAATCACGGATCTGTTTTATTAAGGAGCCACAAATTCCAAGGGCATTTACTTATTTCTTCAGGCATTTATTGCTATCAGTTGTTCTGTGTTTAATCTCCTTCCCCTACTTTTTTGAACCTTAATGAGATATCCGGCAACCATCTTGGTTTTTCCCTTAGTTATTAAAATTAGCCCAGTTCATCTGATTTTAATTTTAACTTTATATCTGATTCAAATATCTTTCTCCCTATCACAGATTAGATTTAAAACTCAGGGAGCTGAGAGGAGAGGGGATTGGGAGCCTCTCCTTCCCCTCCTTCCCATTCCTTCCTGTGATAACTTTGGCACATATGCCCTGGTGGGACAATCGGAGGGTGAAAGTGAAAGTGTTGGTTGCCCAGTCGTGCCCAACTCTGTGACCCCAGGGACTGTAGCCTGCTAGGCTCCTCTGTCCATGGGATTCTCCAGGCAAGAGTACTGGAATGGGTAGCCATATGCTTCTCCAGGGGATTTTCCTGACCCAGGGATCAAACCCAGGTCTCCCACATTGCAGGCGGATTCTTTGCCATTTGAGCTACCCAAGAAGCCCATCAGTCGGAGGATGGTTCAAGACAAAAAAATTCTGTTTTCTTTCCGGGAGAACACGCTGGTTGTCCCTACTGCTCTATAATACCCTCTGTAGCAAGTATCCAAATATTGAACTATTGCAACATGCCTATGTGGGTAATTTGGAGGGCCCTGTCCCCCTGTCTTCCTGCCACCACTGTGGAGGTGCTGGATGTGGAAGTCTTGGTCCTAGTTCTGTTGGCCACCTCTGGGATTAGGCATCGGCATGATGGCTCAAGCTCAGCTGCATTGTGTAGTATTTGCCTGTCCCATAGGACACACATGTATTTGTGATAAAACAATTGATGGCATATAGGCTTCTTGCCTTCTTGCGAGCTCTCCCATTCTTATGTTCCCTGCTCAGGTTGGGGGAGGTGAGCTCAGGAAACTGGCTGCTCAAGTAGGCAGCTCCCCAGGGAACTGACACTAGACTCACTTCTTCTTTTTAATTTTTTAATTGAAGTAGAGTTGATTTACAATATTGTGTTTATTTCTGCTATACAACAAAGCGGCTCAGTTATGCACATATGGACATTGTTTTTTTATATTCTTTTTCATTATGGTTTACTCCAGGATATTGAATATAGTTCCCTGTGCAATATAGTAGGACCATGTTGTCTATCCATTGCAAGTATAATAATTTGGATCTAATAACTCCAAACTCCCAGTCCATCCCTCCCCCACCGCCCCTTGGCAACCACAAATCTGTTGTCTATAAGACTCACTTCAAGATCCCCTGGAGGAGGGCATGGCAACCCACTCCAGTATTCTTGCCTGGAGAATCCCCATGGATAGAGGAACTTGGTGTACTACAAGTCCATAGGGTCACAAAGAGTTGGACACGACTGAAGTGACTTAGCACGTATGCACACTTATCAATACCCAAGAGCATTCCCTTCTGGAAGGGAAAGCACCCTCTCCCATCCCCTATAGAACCACTTTTCATCTTGAAAACAAGGCCAAAGATAAACTTGCATTTTTTTCAGACTCCACAGTCTGGGAAGGACAAGTGTGGTCATGGAGAGTTGGTAGCAGAGCTCTGCCCTGGTGGGGAGGATGTATGGTACCAGCTGTTGGCCGTTTCTCTGACAGTCTCTTTAGACTATGGGGAATTTAGCATCTTGTCCTCAGCTTTGGGCTTTGGCTTCAGTTCTGGACCAGCAGGGAAAGACTCTCTCAGCCATTAACTGGGGTAGCAGGAAGGAAGCGGGGAAGGGAAAGACCCAGCATTTTTTTGCCAGGAGAAAAATCATCAGGAAAGAATAATCCAGCGCTTCCCCTCCCCCACTCTTCTCAATCTCTGGCTGCTCCTGTTCTTGAATTTCACGATGCGCATTGCTGCTATGTTCTCGAGGTTTCAGAGTCCTTTGTCTTGTTCATTGCCGTGTCACCAGTAGCCCTCTGTGTGTTCGGTGTGTTCATGATGTTGGTTGATACAGTAGTGGGGTCCATGTGGAGGGCTCCTACGTCGCGAGCTCCCCAACCGTGCTCCACCTGTGTTCTGTGTGGGCAGGAAAGGCAGCTGGTTGGTGGTGTGGGACAGGTCAGTGTCCCGTACCTGTGGCCTTTACCTATTGATCTGAATTCAGCCTACTTCTGATTTTTTTAAGGACATCATGAAAACAGACCTCACTGATTTACCTTGTCTTTGGCAATGACCAAACTTGAAGAGGCCCCGGGAACAACAGACACTCGCTGGTTTTCCCTGATTCACCATCTCTCTTATTCACAAGAAATCTTCTCAGAGGAAGTCAGAATCATGCATGGGTTGCTTACCATGGCACAGTTTTCTCACACATTTTCTAAAAATGTGAGGGAAGACAGCTGTGAGGGAAGGGCTTTCCATATTATCACCCAGTATTTCCATCTGGTAAGGTGGGGCGCAGGTTTTAGCTGCCCTTTGGTAGGAAGAGGTGGGTCTGCCAGAGCCTTCCTGAGCTGTGCCTCTCCACACATGTTATCTGCCCTCTGTTACCCCAACCTCAACAACATTCTTTGCACACGCTCACCACTCTTCATTGACCCCCCTACCTTCCATTTTCAATCAGTTATAAGTCAGAATGGCAAGACTTGCTTTCCCTACAAAGTATATTTTAACTCCAACAGCCTTAAATGTCATCTTGGGGGACCACTGCATATAGTTAAATTTAATAATCAGGGCATGTTTGTGCTTTTAATGCAAACGTACGTGCGTGCTCAGTTGCTTTAGTCGTGTCCGACTCTTTGCAACCCTATGGGCTGTAGCCCACCAAGCTCCTCTGTCCATGGGGATTCTCCAGGCAACAATCCTGTAGTGGGTTGCCAAGTCCTCCTCCATGGGATCTTCCCAACCCAGGGATCGAACCCAGGTCTCTTGTGTTTCCTGCATTGCAGGTAGGTTCTTTAGCCACTGATCTACATGGGAAGCCCTTTAATGCAAACATCAAACCCCAAGTCCTTATTTTTTAAACTAATCTGAAAACATTATAGTAGATTTGATTCCCCAAATTACAGTCAAGACCCCCAGTCCTCCTTTTCTCTTACTCTAAGTGCCCACTTGTCTTCAGAGCACATAAAAACCCCACTCACAGAGCTCAGAAGCAATCTGATTCTCAGACGCCACATCTGGTCCAGAGGTCAGCTCTGAGCAGACTGGAGATAAACTCTAAAGATTCCTTTATTTGGCTGTGCCAGGTCTTAGTTGCAGCACATGGGGCTTTACTTGCAGCATACAAATTCTTAGTTGTGGGATGTGGGATCTAGTTCCCTGACCAGTTTGGAACCCGGGCCCCCTGCATTAGGAGGGCAGAGTCTTAGCCACTGGACCACCAAGAAAGTCCCAGACTGGAAATAAACATTACATATCAAGAGATATGTGCTGAGCTCTCTCCAGGGCTGGTTCAAGGACATCAGGGTAATGATAGTGAACGGCCAATAGGGGAGCATGGAGGGACTTGGTTTCCCTGCCTTTTCTTTACCCTCTTTGCCATTTTCACGGGACTCTGTGAGAGGACTCAGTACTGAGCAGATGCTTATGTTTTATTTTTGCAATATCATTCTAAAGTTGCCTCTTTACATCTTTAAGCCATGGCCATATTGATAGTTGTGGAAAACTGGAGATGAGGGATGGAGCCCTCCCAGCTGGTTTGACCTACTTTCTCACATCCTCTCAATTTTAGCTTCTTTGCACCCCTGCGCCCCAGCCCCCTGTATAGCTGGGTGACTATCCCTATTTTAAATGACCAGACCAGTGTACAGGGGCGTTGTCCAAGGTCAGACAGCTGGTCAGTTGGAAAGCCAGGGTTTAAGTCCATTTCCAAGTGTAGTCTTCAATCCCCCACATGTGATCACTTTCCTGCTGTAAGCATTTGCTTTACTGCTGTGGCAAAGGTTTATAGTTTGTCTGCTGAGTCTCAGGAGCATGGGGATCTCTTAGGCTTGCCTTAACCTCATTGGCGAATGATTGAAAAGATAGGAAGAGCCCCCATTTGTGAAGTCCTTCTTTGCTTACATTCTTAATAGGACCCTCCTCCCTTTAAAAGTTTTCATTGTTACTCCATTTGTTTATATCTGATAACATCTGTCATCACACGGCCTCCCCAGGGAACAGTGTTTCTTGGCTCCCCGTTTCATGTTGTTGTTGTCAGTAACTAAGTTGCGTCTGACTCTTTGTGACCCCATGGACTGGAGCATGCCAGGCTTCCCTGTCCTTCACCATCTCCCGGAGTTTGCTCCAACTCATGTCTATTGAGTCAGTGACGCCATGCAACCCTCTCATCCTCTGTCGTCCCTTCTCCTCCTGGGTTGTTCCCAACTCAAATCTATGGCTCACAATAATCTAGTCCTAACCCCCACATAAAGCTTTGTGTGCACGTGTATTCTTGGGCTCCCAAGATAGAGTCTCCTACATGAGGAAGCTGGATGAGTGCCTGGAAAGGTTATTTTGTTTAAATTCTTTCCTTGAAGTTCCTTTGGTTTGGGAGCCAGACTGGAAATCATACCAGAACAGTTGTGTTTCAGAGTTACAGTGTAATCGGGCAACTGTAATTCATGGCCATTAAATTGCTTCCTTTGAAGTGTAAGCAAAACCAGAACAACTTTTATGGCTCTTTAACCCAGAGGATTATAGTGCACATGAATTAAAGTCAAGTGTGTTGTGAACTCTCCCAGGTACCTTGCCTGGCAGAATTCCATCTTCACCCTTGTGCTCATTAATAGGTTGACTCTCAGCTGAAAACTGGAGGGCAGGTATCAGGATCCTGGAAGGGCTTTTCTTGTTTCTCACCTTTGTGTGTTTATCAAACAAGACAGAGGACACTTACTGTGAATGCGTGACTGAAAATGAAAATTGTTCTTTCTTTGTTGTGTCTCTTCAGAAAGGGCAGCTGAAAAAAATTAGTGTATACTTAGCACTTTCTAAATGTCAGCCCTGTGCTGGCCATTTTACATGCTTGTTTTTTTACTGAAGTCTCACAACAATCCAGTGAAGTGGGTGTTAGCATTCCCGTTTTACAGATAGTAGTGATACAGACTTGTGAAATTGAATAAGTTCAAGGTCACTCAGTAAGTGGTGGGGTCTGAATTCCGGCTGAGATCTGAACTCTTGCCCTCACCCTATGTTGCCTCCCAGAATTCATGCCTGATGCCACAGAAAATCTATAGTACTTCTGGAGCCCCATATCCTGGGTCCTAATATGAGTAGTATAATCAGTTGTACAATAAATCATTGAGATTTACACTGTTGTAACTTTTCAAGGGAATTTCATAGGAAAACCAGAGAGAGAAAGAAAAGCAATAAAATTGTATGTTAGTATTTAATGATTATATATGAAATATTTATATTATATGTAATAAACATATCTTTCATGACATCTATATGATTTTTTTTCTTTTTTTATATCTGATTTTAAGAGAAGAGATGCTGAAAATAGGTATCATTAGAAAAAATATCATTTTTTTCATTAAAAATTTCATTGAGAGCTGAGTTAATTTTAAAACAAGGGGGATCTTTCAGAATGTGCAATATCAAGTTATGCTTCACTTGTTCTAAGAGGAGGTAACCTGTTGGACAGAAAAAAATTTTTGAACTTAAGTTGTAAGTATTTCTTGGTAATAGATTTTGTCATCTATATTTATTGCTTGGAATATTCTCAATATGGACTTAGTCCTAGGCAGTTCTGCTCTAATGGCAGAAAGCAAAGAGGAACTAAAGAGGCTCTTGATGAGGGTAAAAGAGGAGAGTGAAAAAGCTGGCTTAAAATCCAACATTCGAAAACCTGTGATCAGGGCATCTAGTCCCATTGGTTCATGGCAAATAGATGGGAAAAAGTGGAAGCAGTGACAGATTTTTTTCCTTGGGCTCCAAAATCACTGTGGACAGTGACTGCAGCCACAAAATTAAAAGATGCTTGCTCCTTGGAAGAAAAGCAATGACAAACCCAGACAGCATATTAAAAAGCAGAGACATCACTTTGCCAACAAAGCCCGTATTGTCAAAGCTGTGGTTTTTCCAGTAGTTGTGTATGGATGTGAGAGTCAGACTGTAAAGAAGGCTGCACTGAAGAATTGATGCTTTTGAATTTTGGTGTTGGAGAAGACTCTTGAGAGTCCCTTGGACAGCAAGGAGATCAAACCAGCCAATCCTAGAAGAAATCAACCCTGAATATTCATTGGAAAGATTGGTGCTGAAGCTGAAGCTCCAATACTTTGGCCACCTGATATGAAGAGCTGACTCACTGGAAAAGACACTGGTGATGGGAAAGATTGAGGGCAAGGAAAGAAGGGGGAAACAGAGGATGAGATGGTTGAATGGCATCACTGACTCAATGAACGTGAGTTTGAGTAAACTCCTGGAGACAAGGAAGGACAGGGCCTGGCATGCTGCAGTTCCTGGGGTCCCAAAGAGTTGGACGTGACTAAGGGATTGAACAGAGATTAACAGTTCTGATTAGATCATTATAAGTCCCACCACTCCACTAGATGGCGCTGTGGTAACATGGATATGCCTAATGCCCCACCATGGGTTTGAGAAGCAGGTGAGAACTCTGTGCTTTTAGGATGTTCCAAAGTCCAAGGAAGTGTGAATTAGCGCTCTATTGGTATAATAAAATTTTTTCACATACCTGACTCTGGTTCCAGTTCTTCTCTATGTCTTCACTTGGTATTTCTTTGTCCTTCTACCATTCTTTCCCTCTAGATCTTCAGCCTTTCTTCCTACGTCCTGCCCACCAATCCTCTTTACACATAACCTTCGCTCTTCTGAAAGAGCGAAGAGAAAATATGCATTTTCTCTTTGAGGGTATATAACACTCTTACATTGTGTGGTGATAGACTGAGACATTTATGAGCCATGCAATGGGACCAACTACTGGGGCTAGTTTGCCAGGAGATGGTCATCTTGCCCTTCAGACTGCAGTCTTTGCTCACGCCTGCATGGTCTCCTTAGTGGGCTCAACTTGCTGCTTCTCCCTACAATGAATTTGGTGCTTTCTCAAAAATGGTGGATTTGGCTCTAGGAAATACAATCAGAAGAAGGAAAGGGACTCTGGCATGGGGTGTAGAATATTGGAAGCATACAACTTGATCTTGATCTTCTTGGGCATCATTCAGAACCAGGACTGACAGGAAGCTGCCAGGGCCTCTCTCTAAACCCCTCATTTTGAAGTGAGTAGAGATCAGGAAGATCTTTATCTCCTGAGTAAGCTGCCAGTTCCAAAGAGGGAGAGCCTTGATGTGCAAGGAAGGAAACCATCTGTGAGAGTTGTTTACTGTAGGGTCTGCAGTTCTGAGGATTACTCAAGAGAAGTGACCTCTGTTTGACTATCATTTGTAATTCAAAAGGAGATCATGAAAAATATTTAAACTGTTTTCAGTCGTCCCCATCAAGTGTTCCTCTTTGCTGTGTGAGAGAATTAATGTTTCTCTCTTCATACCCCAGCTTTGCAAAGCCAGAGATCACCTGGTGGGAAACAGGCATGCTTCTCAGATGCAGAGTTTAGTAAGGCTGGCTGATGTAAAAACTTTCCCCTTCAAAGTGTGATGAATTCCTCATATCCTTTGGTTTCTAGGATGAAGCTAGATTCTGTCTCTTCATAGTTACCAAGAGCAAGGAGAAGCTTTCAAAACACCTACACCCTATGAGGTTGAAGACAGGTTGGCAAGAGGAGGAGGTGCTTATGGGAATCAAACTTGTAGGTGGGCAAACATGTTTGGACTTGCCTGGCATGTTTTCTCTTCGATGTAATTCATCTTCTGTTGAAATAAACCTTCCTCACTAGTCAGAAGTCCATTTTCCCAGATGTTGTTTAATTCACACTAACAAATTACAATGAACAATGTAACAATATTTAATGTTTAATCATTAATATTTAATTAATAATAAAGCAAAATTTAATATTTAATTTAATAATAATAAAACATAAATGAACAATTTAACAAATTACAATGAAGTTCAGGTGAACCAGTTGAAAGGCAGTGTTTACAACTGGTCTATAATGACCCTAAGTACGGCTCTTTCTGGTGACCTGAGGAATTAACCTGGCTCCACTCTTCCATCGGAGGAGCAGGACAGTGGCCCCATTTCATCAGACATGGGTGAAGTAGTGTAAATAAATTTGTTGCTTATTGGTAGATTTTTCCTTGCCACCACAGGACTTTAAAAATTAAATGAAGTCTTAGGTGAAACAAGTCAGTCTTTATTTAAGTGATGTAGACTTTCAACCCATTAGCATATTTTTTCAAAGAAATCTTTGATCTTTTTGTTTTCCAGTGCTGAATAAACCAAGGATGAATTGAACAAATATTCCCTAATGTTATAGTAAGACATGTTCTCTGCCATCCAGAATCCTACAGTTTACTAGACAGTAGGAGCTCAGTGAATAACCAGTGATCAGCGTAAGACCTACTGACCTTGTATTTGAGTTCTCTGTTATCTTGATTAGTGAATATTCAAAAATGAAACTCCTTAATGACTGTTTTCTTGCTGTTTAGTCATAAATCATGTCTGACTGTTTTGCAGCCCTGTGGACTGTAGCCCGCCAGGGTCCTCTGTCCACGTGATTTCCCAGGCAAGAATGCTGGAGTAGGTTGCCGTTTCCTCCTCCAGCAGATCTTCCCGACCCAGGGATCAACCCTCATCCCTTGCACCGGCAGGTGGATTGCTTACCGCTGAGCCACCAGGGAAGGGCCATGACTGTTTTGTGTGCTAAGTCACTTCAGTCATGCTCGACTCTCTGTGACCCCATGGACTGTGTGGCCTCCCAGGCTCCTCTTTCCATGGGATTCTCCAGGCAAGAATACTGCCGTGGGTTGCCATTTCCTCCTCCAGGGGATCTTCCCGACCCAGGGATGGAACCCACATCTCTCGTATTTCCTGCATTGGCAGGCATGTGCTTCACCACTAGCACCACCTGGGAAGCCCCAGGGTGACTGTTTTGGTCTGTTGCAAACTAAAGAGTGAGAATATACTTGTGCCTGTGTGGTGGTGGCCAGGGGAGGCGGGGGAGTGGGGAAGAGCCCTTTGGCCCCAGCCCTGGCTTAAGGTGGGCTTCCCAGGTGGTGCTGGTAGTAAAGAACCCACCAGCCAGGGTAGGAGAAGTTCGATCCCTGAGTTGGGAAGATCCCCTGGATGAGGGCATGACAGTCCACTCCACTATTCTTGCCTGGAGAGTCCCATGGATAGAGGAACCAGACGGGCTACAGTCCAAAGGGTTGCAAAGAGTCGGACATGACTGAAGCCACTCAGCACGCACGCTGTTTTTGAGGGTGTAGAGAAGTTTCCTGTCATCTTCAGTCCTGGGGCATGATTGATGTAATAGGACATTCTAGAGAGAAATGGAAGGGGGACGCCTCCGACAGACCACAGCCTCTCCCCCACTGTGTGGGAAACGATAGAGGTAACATTCCATGTCTGTCTTCACCTCCTATTTCCTTTTTTCCTTCCGTGATCTCTTCTCCTCCTCTCCTTCTTCCTCTCCTCTCTTCTTCCCACGTCTGCTGGGAAGCCTAGAGAAGTACTGACGCCTTTATCAGCGCCCTGCCTTCTGTCACCATCTGGCTGGCTTGAGGGTAAGAAGCAGGGAGGGGCAGAAGAAACGAAGTAGCTGTTTGTGAACATTTGTCTGCAGCCTGGCAGGCACAATGCCGTCCTTGAAAAAACAAGCTCCGAGATTTATATATCTGATCATTATCAAGCATCTTTATTCTGAGGAGTTAAGCAAGAGGAAAGTGTCTTCAGTCAGCCATTATGGAGAGTAAATGGGAGTCAGGAACAGTCACAGCTTATCTCATTTACCTTCTTGACAACCTGGTGAGGGAGGAATCATTCTTCCCATTTTGTGGCTGAGAAGCTAGGATTCAAAACACCAAGAGAAAGGGTCCACACTGTGCCCCGTGACCAGTAGACAGTTAATAAATGCTTGTTGAATGAATAACTAAAGGAGGTGATAGGGACTTCTCTGGTGGTCCAGTAGTTAAAACTTCATCTTCCAAAGCAGGGAGCCCCAATTCAATCCCTGGTCAGGGAGTTAAGATCCCACATGCCTCATGGCCAAAAACCCAAAACATAAAACAGAAGCTATATTGTAACAAATTCACTAAAGACTTAAAAGAATAAAGTAAGTGGTAGGGCTGCGATTTGAAACCAGATTTTATAACTTCAAGTCCAGTGATCCTTCTGCTTTATTATTCATCTTCCTGGAAGGGACTTGGGTGGGCCTAAAAGATCAGTGGTATCCTGTACTATTTATTCAACAGTTAATGTCTGATTTTGAAAGAAGAGGAACACGTCAGTTTCATTAACCTTCATCTGTCTTTTACTTTGCATGCGTGTGAGCTAAGTCGCTTCAGTCGTGTCCAACTCTGTGAAATCCTGTGGCCTGTAGGCTGCCAGGATCCTCTGTCTATGGGATTTTCCAAGCAAGAATTCTGGAGTGGGTTGCCATGCCCTTCTCCAGGGGATCTTCCCGACCCAGGGCTCGAATCCACATCTCTTGCATTGCCTGCATTGGCAGGCAGGTTCTTGACCACTAGTGCCACCTGGGAAGCCCCTCTCTCACTTTAGTTAGTCTGTAATTTTTTTATACACCCCTAACCTTAACCTCTTTTGGTGGAGGCATCCTTTTGTCTTTTCTACTGGCACAAGGATCAATTCTGAAAATATGGATTCTGGGTCCAGACTTCCTGAGTTTAAATCTGCCACTTACTAGCTATGTGACCTTACGCAAGTCATTTAACTGTTAGATATCTCAGAATAACCAACTTTAACATAGAGCTTACAGTAGAAGCTACATCAAGGGATCACTCTGAGGATTATGTGAGTTGATATATGTATAATACTTAATTCCTGGTATAGAAGAAGTACTATATAAATGTTAATATAACCCTATTGTGCATATTACCATTATCCTATTTTTTTCTACTTTTGGAAATAAACTTTATGACAGCAGTGTGTCATTATCACATTCCCTTTTTTTAAAAAAAATACTTAATAAGCTCTCTTATGTTGTTATTTTTAAAATTTCTACCTTGCTTTCTCCCTTATGTTTTGTTTTCATATTTAGTTGTTCTTATTGTGGCAAAATATGCCATTTTAACCATCTTTAAACATACATTTCAGTGGCATTAATTACATTCACACTGTTAGGCAATCATTACCACTTTTTATTTCCAAAACATTTTCATCACCTGAAATAGAAACCAAACCCCATTAATCAGTAATCTCCATTCCCTTCTCCCCAACTCTTAGTAACCTCTCGTCTACTTTTATCTCTATGCATCTGACATTCCGTTTATCCTGTAATGACTGTCTTCTTTCACGTTGCATGAGGTGTTCGAGTCTCATCCACACTATAGCCTTTATGAGGACTTCATTTCTCTTGGTGTCTGAATAATAGTTCATGGTAGTACATGCCACATTTTCTTTATTCTTTCATCTGTCCACGGACATCTGGGTTGTTTCCACCTTTTGGCTTTTGGGAATAGTGCTGCTATGAACACTGGCATATCTGTTTGAACTCCTGCTTTTAATTCCTTTAGGTACATACCTAGGAGTGGAATTGCTGGATCATATGGTAGTGAAAGTGACTCAGTCGAGTCCAGCTCTTTGTGACCCCATGAACTGTAGCCTGCTACCCTCCTCTGTCCATGGGGATTCTCCAGGCGAGAATACTGGAGTGGGTTGCTATTTGCTTCTCCAGGGAATCTTCCCAACCCAAGGATCAAACCCAGGTTTCCCACATTGCGGGTGGATTCTTTACCATTTGAACCACCAGGGAAGCTGCTGTGAACGCTGGCATATTTGTTTGAACTTCTGCTTTTAATTCTTTTAGGTATATACCTAGAAGTGGAATTGCTGGATCATACGGTAATTCTAGGTTAATTCTTTGACGAACTGCTGAACTGTTTCCCCAGCAGCTATATTGCTTTGCATTCCCACTAGCAATGCACAAGGGATCAAGTATCTCCACATCCTTACCAGTATTTCTCTTTTTTCTTTCCTCTTCTTTCTTCTTCTCTTTTCTTTTTCCCTTCCTCCCTTCTTCTTTCCTTCCTTTCTTCCTTCCCGTTCTCTCTTTTTCTTTCTTACAGTCATCCTAACAAGAATGAAGTAGTGTTTGCATTTTGTTTGTTACATAGTTTGTCATTGTGTTTGTTTTGTAGTTCCTCACTAAAATTATAGCTATTAAATAAAATGAAGCTAATTTATCATAAAAATCAAGCTATATTTCAGATGTGTGTCCCTGGTTAGGTTACTGACTTAGAATTATTTATTCAACACGAGTCATGTGTTGATAAAACTTATCAGGTTTCAAAGCCACGAGAGTTCCAGAGAAGAAAGTTTCGTTCTGCTTTTCTTCCAGGGTTAGTGATCTCCCTACCCTCCCAAAAGGTGGTGATGTTACCTAAGTGGGGCTCTTAGCAGGAAGGTGTCTTCTCGCCTTCACTTCTCTTTTGAAGAAACCCTGTGAGCCAAGCTTCAGAGGAGCCAAACCTGTGACTGTACATTTTGGAATTCACTCGCTCACAGGTGTTGGCAGCCCTGGCCCGGGTCCAGCACAGCATTTTCCCTGGAGGAATGCCCCGCTCTGGATTTCCTTGTCTATAGACTGTGTTATTGTCCAACCTTTCAGCTGGGATCAGGGAGAGGTTGGTCTGTCTGTTGCCAGAACAGCGCCTATGCATGACCTCTTGTCTGAGCACCTGCCAGAGAACACTCCTATCTCTTCGGGGCAGCTGAAGGCTTGAAGATGCACCTGATAGCGACTGGGCCTACTCCCAGCTCTTCTGATTGCGCCCAGACAGTCAGGCCCTGGTCCTCACCACTTACTTTTGTCCTTCCCCCTGTCCTCGTGTGCTCCCAGCCGCCTTGAGTTGGGTCTTGTTTCCTGGTGCTGTTGGATGCTCTGGGGTTCTGAGGAAGGGCGAGGACTCCTGAGTGTGGGCTGCAGCCCTTGCTCATACTGCGCTATTTGCATAGCTAAGTGACCTGGAGACAGTTCCTCACAGCGCAGCCTGCTCTGCCCCAAGCCCAAGTCCCAGTTTTTTCCAGGAAAAACAGCCCCTGCCTTGAGTGATTCACAGCTAAGTTTGAATGAAATCACATGAGATGCAAGTGCACTGCTCACCAAATATGTTAGTTGTTAATGCCTCTCCAAAGCTTCTTGAGGAGAGAAGGAGTCTTTTGTGTCTTACAGCATAAAACATAAGCTCAGTAAACTCCAGCCAAAAGAAAGATGCTCACACTTCTCATTTCACAGGGAAATCAGTTCTCCGGTTATCCCCTCTCCCAACCACCACTAAGCGATATTCCCAGTTATATTTGATTAAGATGCTTGCTTCTTGGAAAAAAAGCTATGACAAACCTCGATAGCATATTAAAAAGAAGAGACATCACTTTGCTGACAAATATCTGTCTAGTCAAAGCTGTGGTTTCTCCAGTAGTCATGTACAGATGTGAGAGTTGAGCCATAAAGAAGGATGAGCATTAAAGAATTAATGCTTTTGAATTGTGATGCTGGAGGACTCTTCAGAGTCCCTTGGACAGCAAGGAGATCAAACCAGTCCATCCTAAAGGAAATCAACTCTGAATATTCATTCAAAGGACTAATGCTGAAGCTCCAGTATATTGGCCACCTGATGCGAAGGTCTGACTCATTGGTAAAGACCCTGTTAACTGGGAAAGATTGAGGGCAGGAGGAGAAGGGGGTAACAGCGGATGAGATGGTTGGATTGCATCACCAACTCAATGAACATGAGTTTGAGCAAACTCTGGAAGATAGTGAAGGACAAGGAAGCCTGGCTTGCTATAGTTCATGGGGTCACAAAGGGTCAGACATGATTTAGTGAGTGAACAAAAACAACAGCACTCAGGTGACAGATTCAGTTTCCCTGAGATGTCTTGTAACAAGTTAGTCTTTTTCTTCCTCTTCCGGGTGCTATTCCATTTAAAGGGGGCTCCCCACATTTAGCATCATTAAATAAATTCACTAAATGTCTCATTGTGTCAGGCAAGTGTGTCATTTCTTAGATTAAAGTCCATTCCCTGAACTAAGTTCGGAAGCCCCAAGAGTCAGAGGTGACTGCACTCGTGGAAGGACACCCCACATACCCATCTCCCCAAAGCAGATGCCCTGGCTGTCGGCACCAGCTAATGTAATCTCAGAGCCAATTCATAACTCAGAACTTTTCTGGAATGTAGATCATGTTAGAACTTTTGTATCTGGGGCAGACTCCTCCTTCCAAAGCACAGAGGCATGTTGCTGAAGAACAGAAAGGAGCTGGAGGAAGTTGAAACCTGGGACTAATAAGTAGCTCTTTCCTCTCCACTCTCTCTCCACAATCACAGGCTTTGAGGTTTTTGTGTCTCAGAAAGTGTCCCCTCTTTGGCTGTGGATACTGGAAAGCCAGCCAGCCCTTGTTCTGCATGCTATTCTTGATTTTGTTGGGTTCTTGAATCCTGGGTTTGGCTACTTAAGCTACTGCTACCTTATATTTTATAAATATATGTATTATTTCGTACTTGGAGGTAGAGGTCTTGTGTCTTTTGACTTTCAAAATGTGTCGGGTATTTATTGAATCCCTACTGTGTGCCTAGCACTCTTTCTGACCCTGTGAATGCATTAGGTAACTAGATAGACAAGGTCCTACCCTCCCCGGTTTATCTATTTGTTCCATTCTCAGGTTGTTAGGTCACAGTGTTTAAAGTGAAATAACATCCATATCATGAGTTCTAGTCTATGCACACTTGTAAAAATTACACAGAGAAAAGTTCCATTCATCACAACACTTCACATCCCTAATCGCAGCTGCCTAGTTGGTGGTTTTGCACCATTGATCTCAAGGATCTGGAGAAGTTAGGACCTGCTCTGAATGGTTTGTTGCCAATCAGCCAGCAGGTTTTCACTGAGCATCCTCTGTGTACCTAGCAACATATATTTCAGAATACATCTTGCTATTCATTAAAGCAGTATAATGCGTGTGTTCTTTTTAGTCAGACAAGATGGCTTACTTATGTGTGTGTGTTTGTATGTAAAGTAAAACAAGAACATCTATTAAACATTCATTGCATTGAGCATTGTTAACTGCCAGAAATATATCATGTGTTGAAAATTAGGCACTATAATAAGTATAATCTCCAGTCCAAAAACTACAGTGTGCAAGAGATAACACTTAACATTTTTTCTCTAAAGCTGCCCAATTTCTGGCTCAGATTCCTCTTTCCACTGGTGTGATGGAAAACCGCCTCCCTCTGGAGGTTCCGGGGTCACTCCAGGACCAAGTTGGTAGGGGCTTGGGTCTCCATCTCAGGGCTGGCTGCTCTCTCTGCTACTTCCTTGCCACACGGAGGACTCAGGAGTCTCGCTTGAAGCTGCATGTGACATGTTTACCCATCATCTCCTCCCACTGAAGTGTGCTGCCAGCATGTTAGAACTACCAAGAATCACTCAGACCTCCCGGTCCCCCTCAGCCCCCTACTACCTCTGCTGAGCTTCTGGGCAGAATCTGCTCCCTGGGAGAAAAAGAAAGAGGAGAATACAAATTACTGTCTCGAAATGTCATCCACAGTTCACATCTGCCTAATCTGTAAAGATTTCCCAAACACGTTGGCATAAATTACCTATTGAATCCTCATGGCGGCTATGAGTTTGTTACTGTTCTCGCCATTGTTCAGGTGCATAAAAAGGCTTAGGTTACACACTCACTTGAGGGGAGATCACACAGACAGTAAAGAAGCTGTGGTGATCCTTCTGCAGCATCGGACTTCACAGGCTGTCCTCAGGATTACAGAGCCGCCTCAGATGTGTAGTGTTCCCAAGCACAAAAGTTAGTGTAGGAAGTAGACATCAGAAACATGCCGGTGAATGATATGCTTTGTTTTACTCTTATTTATTTGTATTAAAAAAAAATTTTTTTTTTATGTGGACCATTTTTAAAATCTTTATTGAATTTGTTATTTAAGATTGCTTCTGCTTTATATTTTTTGGTTTTGTTTTTGGCCATGGGGCATGTGGGGTCTTGCCTCTCTGACCAGGGATCACACTTGCATCCTGCATTGGAAGGCAAAGTCTCACCCACTGGACCACCAGAAAAGTCCTTTTATTTGTATTTTTTTAAAGGAGTTAATTTTTTTTGAAGGTTGAGTTTTACAAACTGTGTCCTTTTTATGGTATCTTCTTCTCTTAACAAACTTTTCTATATCTTTTAGTTTATCTCACACTGTAACACCTGGTGTTGTGATCTGCTTATAGTAACTCAGTGGTAAAGAATCTGCCTGCAATGCAGTAGATCCTGGTTTGATTCCTGGGCCAGGAAGATCCCCTGGAGGAGGGCATGGCTACCCCACTCCGGTATTCTTGCCTGGAGAATCTCCAGGGACAGAGGAGCCTGGCGGGCTATAGTCCATGTGACCGAAAAGAATCGGACATGACCGAGCAACTGACAGCATACATAACATCCATATGGATGGATAATAAAGGGAAGTGGTTGGTGAATTAAAAATACATGTTCTTAACTAAGGGCATAAAACTTCATTTATGACTAGAGTCTCCTCTGTTTCTGAAATGAGACCAGAGATGCCTTCTGCCCAAATGTGGAGGATGACCACAGTGGTGAGGAAGTAGCCAGAGCTCTGGGCTATGAGCCCTGGGCTCCCCAGTGTACCAGGAGAAAGTGCCTCTTCCCAAGGTTGAGGACAGGGGTCTAACGTTAATCCAGGGTGCCGACCCCAGGAGAGAGTAACCTTCCCACATCGCCTCTGATGAGCCAGCACGTCCATAACAGGAGTTCAGGAAGAAACCCTGCCGGCCAGGTGTCTGTCTGTTCTTGTGTGTCTTTACCCCAAGGTCCCAGCAGCTCCCTGTCTGCCGACTCCCATGCTTTCAGTTTGTGGGGCCGATTTCTGACTCTTGAAACACACAGGAGACATCTGGGGAAGAGTGTAAATAATGATAATCACAGAGTAGTGTCTAAAGTATAGGCTATGAAGCACTTAATAGTGTGGGCAGATTTTCCCTGGATTTAGGATTGGACTGCAATTTCCACTTTAAAATTGCTACTTATATGACTTGGGAGATATAAGCATAGAGGAAACTATTCTAACATGTTTTTTTTGTGTGTGTGAGGAAAAGAGCAGTCAGAAGAAGGCAAGGGAAAGATGATGAACCAACCAAAATGGATAAATCCTCTGGCTTCCTTTCCATACTTCCCAACTAACCTATTTTCTAAGCATCTGAAGTGCTTAAGTATGTGGGGTTCTGAATGGAATATCAGATACTGAGTTTAATGTCTGCTTTTTTAATTGTGGTAAAATATACATAACATGACTATCATCTTTTAAATTTGTTTTTAATTGAAGGATAATTGCTTTACAGTATTCTGTTTCTGCCATGCATTAACATGAATCAACCATAGGCAGACATATGTCCCCTCCCTTTTGAACCTCCCTCCCATCTCCCACCTCATCCTACCCCTCTAGACTGTCACAGAGCTTGGGTTTGAGCTCCCCGCATTATACAGCAAATTTCCACTGACTGTCTCCTATTTTGCATATGGCAAGGAGATCCAACCAGTCCATCCTGAAGGAGATCAGTCCTGGGTGTTCCTTGGAAGGACTGATGCTAAAGCTGAAACTCCAATACTTTGGCCACCTCATGCGAAGAGTTGACTCATTGGAAAAGACCCTGATGCTGGGAGGGATTTGGGGCAGGAGGAGAAGGGGATGACAGAGGATGAGATGGCTGGATGGCATCACCGACTCGATGGACATGAATTTGAGTAAACTCCGGGAGTTGGTGATGGACAGGGAGGCCTGGCATGCTGCAGTTCATGGGGTCACAAAGAGTTAGACACGACTGAGCGACTGAACTGAACTGAATGTATATGTTTCCTGGCTACTCTCTTAATTCATCCCACCCTCTCCTTCCCCTATTGTGTCCACAAGTCTGTTATCTATGTCTGTGTCTTCACTGCTGCCCTGCAAAGAGGGTCATCAGTACCATCTTTCTAGTTTCCTTATGTATACATTAACTATTTTTAAGCATACAACTCTGTGGCATTAGGTACATCCACAGTTTGTTGACTTCCCTGGTGGCTTAGATGGTAAAGAATCTGCCCATAGTGTGGAAGACCTGGGTTCAATACCTGGGTTGGGAAGATCCCCTGGAGTAGGGAAGATCCCCTGGGGTAGGAAATGGCAACTCATTCCAGTATGCTTGCCTGGAGAATTCTGTGGACAGAGGAGCCTGGCGGGCTACAGTCCATGGGGTCACAAAGAGTCGGACACATCTGAGTGACTGACACTTTCACAGTTTATGCAACCGTCACTACCATCCATCTCCAGAACTTTTTCAGCTTGGAAACTGAAGCTCTGTATCCATTAAACAGTAACTCTCCATCCCTCCTTCCCCCAGCCCCTGGCATCCACGAGTCTACTTCCTGCCTTTGTGAATTTGACTGCTCTAGGTCCCTCATATAAGTGCACTCATAGTGCCTGCTTTTGAACCAAACCTTTAAGTGTGACTGCTTTTTTTCAAGTTTTAGTATTGCTAATGTTTCATAAGTTATGTATGTTTGCTTGCATTACTCTCGTCCTCTCTGTTAGAGTGCCTGTAGAGTTCAGTGACTTAGAACATGGATTCAGGTATAACTCACCGAGGTTCCAATCCTGATTGCCTTTTCCTGGTGATGCAGGTTTGGGCAAGTGGATGAACTTCTCTGTGTTTCCATCTCCTCAGTTGTCACATGGGGGTAAAAACTATGCTCACCTCCTAGGGGTGTAGTGAGGAGAAAATGAGTTAATAAGCATGGGATGCTCCAAACTGTGTCTGGCACATGATAAAGACTCAATGAATGTTGAGTAGCAGGAGCAGCAGCCCTACTGCATCCAATGTTATTAATAATTGGGACTCCTGGGACTTTCCTGGTGGTCCGGTGGTTAAGACATCGCCATCCAATGCAGGGGGTGCAAGTTCAATCCCTGGTCTGGGAGTTAAGATCCCACATGCCTGAGGGCCAAAAACATAAAACAGAAACAATATCGGGACAAATACGATAAAGACTTTAAAAATGGTCCACATCAAAATAACTCTTAAAAAATCATTATTTGGGACCCCATTTACATTTTACAATTATGGAGACTGAGCCTTGATGGGCGTCACACACTAGAAAGTAGCCGACCCATGACCAGTCCAGGCCTCGTGACCACATTCTAGAGCTGTGCTTGTTATGTTGAATGGCTTCCTTTGTTGAAATTTTTTGCAAGAACATGGTGTGACAGCCAGCCTCCAACATGATTCTTGCCTCCAGGTAGTCACATCCTTGTAAGGAATTCTGTCCTACCTTGGTCTGGAGTTGGTCTGCATGACCAATAGAGCATGGGAGAACTGATGGGATGCTGTTTCTGAGAGTGGGTTATTAAAGACATTGGCTTCTGTTTTGGTCCTTTTCTTTCTTGGGTTTCTCACTTGGGGAGAAGCCTCCTGCTTCCTTGTAGCAGCTGTGTGGAGCCTCTGGCAAGCAGCCAGTGAGCCCCTGAGGCCTGCCTACAACTATGTGAGTAGAGTGCTTATGGGAGTGTTTCTCTTTAAGGCCTTGCAGCAGTGGGTACATTTAAGTTGGGCCCTGTCTCACCGATCGCTGAACCCAGGATAGGCAAGGCCCAAGTGGGGAAGTTAGAAGATGAGAGGAGCTGTAGGAATTGCAGACATACTTTATTTGCTGGTGGCTGTTGCTGCAGCAAGTCAAACATGCTTTGTTCTCTAACGGTTGACTCTGACACAAACACTGTTTCAGGTATTGCTCATATAGGTATATGGTAGAACTGATGGTATTGCTTATATAGGTATATGGTAGAACTGATGGGGTCTCAGAGAGTCAGACACAACTGAGCAACTGAACTATATAGGTATACAAAACAAAGGTGGCTTCTGGCAAAGTGAGTACATCATGATGTGCGTGTACATTGCTATAAATGATCTCAGCTGTTACTTAACCATGCAAAGTCATTGTTTACAGAACATGGGGCGAGAGTGAGAGGCTGTGGGGTGAGAGAGCCTGACCATTGCCATCGTGGCTAGTTTCTGTTCCCCTACAGGCCCTAAAAGTTGCAGAGTTTTTCAAAAGTGAGACAGGGCACTTCAGGTAGAAACCTGTCATCGTAAATGTTGTGAATTTTATGACAGGCACTAATTATGTAAATAGCCCTAAGAAGTTATGGAATCATAAAGTTAGAAATGATCCAAGTGTTTATATCTCACCACTCCCCAAGAGGCGATTCTGAATAAGTTGGAATGTTTGCAGTCTCAGTAATAGAAAAAGAACTTCAAAGCAGCGTAGATTATAAAAGAGAATTTCTTGGTGCGTGCATGCTAAGATGTTTCAGTCCCACTCTGTGCGACCCCATGGACTGTGGCCTGCCAGGCTTCTCTGTCCATGAGATTCTCCAGGCAAGAATGATGGAGTGGGTTGTCATGCCCTCTTCAAGGGGATCTTCCCAACCCAGGGAATGAACCCCACGTCTCTTACGTCTCCTGCACCGGCAGGCTGGTTCTTTACCACTTGCAGCACCTGGGAAGCCCAAATTCATTCTGGTGGGCCCCATTTAGGGCACACATGCAGCCTCCCTTCACACCAGCCACTATGGCCAGAGGAACAGCATTTGCTGATTGATTTAAGCTGTGTTATTGCTTCTCCCAAGGGGGCAAGTGTCAGCTGATTGGATTGGGCCAATTAGGGCCCACAGTAAGCTGAGGCTGGAGCCTCTTCCATTATATAACACGCGGGAAGGGTGGTGGTGGGGATGAGGGGAATGGATGCTTATCAAGAGTTGCTGCTGCCTCAACCTGGATACGTGTCAAGTGGGCAGAGGTGCCACTTGCTCATGGGTGATTGAGGACCCATCTCAGGCCAACCAGAGTGCTTGGAATTTTGCCTAATCGTCTCTAGTTCATAAAAAGAGTCTTTTGAGGTAAGTCATATTCTGTAACTGAAAAAAACTGAGACTCAGAGAAAGTAAATAGACCAAGGCTGCACGCCTAGCAAATGGCTGAACCAGGGGTGGAACCGGCCACATCTGTTGGCAGAGACTGAGCTCTTATCTATTATGTCGTGATGTCCTAGGAGGGAGCTGCTGCCATGTTGGGAGAGTTTTGATTGTTAGGGCTGGTGTGTGAGTGGAGCTGTGGTTTGGGTCATCTGTTTAATAATGTAAAGCTGAACCTGCCTCCTGGTGAAATTCCTCTGTATTTTATTCCAGTTCTGAGGTCCAGAGCAGTGGTTTTCAGGCCAGCAGGGCATCAGTTGCAGGGATGATCCTTTAGTATATACAGGTTTGGGAACTCCTACTTTAGAACACGGGCTTCTCAGGTGGCCCCAGTGGTAAAGAACCCACCTGCCAATGCAGGAGACATAAGAGACTTGGGTTTGATCCCTGGGTTGGGAGGATCCCCTGGAAGATGGCATGGTAACCCACTCCAGTATTCTTGCCTGGAGAATCTCTTGGACAGAGGAGCCTGGCAGCCTGCAGTCCATAGGGCTGCAAAGAGACACGACGGAAGCAACTTAGCATGCATGCCGGCACTTTAGAACATAACCAACTTCTTCTCTTCTTCCATGTCACAAATCTTGAAATATTTAAGACTGCTGTTTCATCTCCTGTGGCCATTTGCCTCTTCAGGTTCTTGTGTTGTGCTTTACAGCTGAGATTTCAGAATCAGAAAGACTGTGTTTGAACCCTCCTCTCTGCTGTTTATAAGTCATATATTTCAGGGAAGTTTATTATCCCTAAGCCTTAGTTTCCTTATTTGTAAAATGGGAATAATCAGCCTATATTTTTTAAAAAAAATTGTTGCAAGGAAAAAGTTTAAAAAACATGTGGCATTTCTTAGCATGATACTGGCACATAGAAAGGGTTCAATGGATATTACTAGCTGTTAATAATTAATAAAGTCCCCTGCTTCCTGTAGCTCTTTTTAAAATTGTATTTTCAAGATCTCTTTTACGCCTCGTTTTTGGTGCCCTTTAATTCTTCTCTTAAAATGCAATTCCCCTGCATTTTCTTTAGAAAGTGGGTAGTGGTATGGGGCGGGTAGATGTTAGCACACAACTCTAGGCATCTGACCACATCAGCAAACAGTAGGACTGTAACTTCCTGTGGTCTGAGTATGACGTTTCTCTGTGTGCAAATATCCTCTAGATATTCAACATCTGGGAATTTCCCATCCTTGCGTTAAGTTCTTGTCTCTTGGGAAACTTATCAGTGGACAATTACAGAAATATCTGGATTATTCAAGATTTTTTGGACATTCTTCGGCTTATTTTCAGGCCTAAGCTGTGTTTGGAGGCATAATATGAGTTTCATCAACAAAGTAGGTTGTTTCCCAGGCCACTATGATCTGCTTTCTCTGGTGTAGATCTGTCAGCATTTTCCTCTGCAGCAACCATGATGACTGACTTTAAGGGAGATGTCCTCTCCAGCAGAGCACATTGCCATTTACGTAAAATGCAAGTGTGTTTCTTTTTTTTAGTTCTATTTATTTTTGTTTCTTGATCCTCAAACCCATGTTTACTTGATGTGTCCATGTGAATGAGTTTTCTGTAAAACACCTGTAAGACAAGACCGTGACTATTGAGTCCTGATGGGAATAGTGCCCGGCTGGCCCTCGCTGAAGCCTAAGGGTGCAGGTTGCGCTTCACACTGAGGAGATGGGAGTGGAGTGTCCTTCGATGGTGCCTGGGGTGGGCCACTCAGGGCAGTAAAGCCTTCACTGAAGACCATGAAAGTGCCAGGAGGCTACCAGCTTCAGTCAGCTAGTTGGGGCCTTTACGACTGGCCTTAGAATTTCTTGTAATTTTGTTTATGGTCTCATAATAATATGAAAGCAGTTGGGCTTACTAAGAGCTGTGTAGGTAGTCCATCCTCCTTGGCCCAGATGCAGAAGTAACTGCAGTTTCATGTAGCACAAACGTGTTCTGAGGCACTGTCTCTGATTCAAATGTCAGGAAACAGGTACTTACAGAAATGAAAAATTCCCAATACCAGCTTCCCTTGGGTTTCCCTGGTGACTCAGAAGGTAAAGAATCTGCCTGCAATGCAGGAGAGCCGGGTTGGATCCCTGGGTCGGGAAGACCCTCTGGAGAAGGGAACGGCTACCCACTCCAGTGTTCTGGCCTGTAGAATTCCATGGACAGAGGAGCCTGGCAGACTACAGTCCATGGGGTCACAAAGAGTTGGACACAGCTGAGCAACTAACGCTTTCCCTTTTTTTCACCAGCTTCCCTTAGCTTCCCTCATTCTAACAACTAGAGGAGAAAAACTGTTGAGAGAAACATTTCAAAAAATGTTTTAACAGACTCTTAATCATTCCCAAATCCAATTTCATGTCTCCTTCCCCAGTTTCTTGAAGAAATGAAATGAAAAACAGATTAATGTATTTGAATTGAGGTGAAAAAAAATATCAGACATTGGTGGTCTGAAATTTAGTGTTTCAGTGACTGCCAGAGGAACATGTTCCCTTGTTCAGGGTCACTGATACATTATTTAAAACTTATTTTTAGTAAGGTTCATACTGTGAGTGAGGTATTACTCTCAGCAGTAGCACGTCAAAGATTTATTTCTGAGAACCCTACAGTCTAGTGCAGCGGTCGCCTTAGGAACAGATCATTGGCTTTAGTGGAGGCAGGTGCCACGTGGAGTGGGAGCAGGAAGGGGATCTGAATACAAAAGGACTGGGGAAGGTTTTGGAAAGAAGCGAGAACTAGTGCAGGAGTTTAAGGGTAGATAGTTTTCCAGGCAGAAGGAATAGGATATACAGACATTTTAAGATGTGAGCGAACATGACATATTCAAAGATGTAATTAAATAGTTTGATATTGCTAGAGATTAAAATATGAGGAGGGAGTGACTAGAATTTAGGTTAGACAGATTAGGAAGAGCCAAATGTTAAAAGCTCTGAATGCCATGTACAAGAGTTAAAATCTTTATCTCAGTAGTAATGGGAGCTACTGAATAATTTTGCATAGAAGACTATAGATCACTGTGTTTGCAATGTAGAACTTGGAAGGGGAGAGCTTAGAAGTAAGGAGTTCATTGGTGCAGCCTGGATGATGTTGACCTAAGTGGGTGCAAAGGCCATGAAGATGGAAATAAATGGCCAGTTTTGAGATACACGGTGGATTGGACAGGCTTAGGATATGATTGGGTATGAGACGTAAGGACAAGCTTGTCCTTGCAGAATGGTTTGCATGAGTGGGTAATGGAGCAGAGGGGTATTATCAGATGGAAAATAAAGAAAGAGGAACCGGAAATTAAGAAAGAACAGGAATGAGGTAGAAGGTAATGGGTTGGCTTTTATGCATTGATATCTTTGAGGTGCTTGTTGGACAAATAGAATTGTCTAGTTGATAGCTGTGTATTTGAAGTTTAGGAGAGAGGTGTAGGTTTGAGAGTTATCAGGATATAGAAAATAGTTGGAATACAAGCATAGATGAGAATTCTCAGGCAAAATGTGTAGAGCGAGAAGAGGAGAGGGCCAAGAGAGAAGGACCTAAGGAGTACCGACACTAAGGGGGATGTGAAAATGTATTCCTGCAAAGAACACCAAAAAGGGTCAGCCAGAGAGGGGTAAGAGACCCAGGATAGACAGACCCTTGTGGCAGGTGAGCACGCCAGACATCGTTGGAAAGGTTAAGATGGGGCCAAGAAGTAGCCTGGAAACTCTAGTTTTGCAGGAGCATAGGCGGTGCAGGAGCAGTGAGTTTGAGAGGGCAGCTGTCAGGCTGCAGAGCAGCGAGGAGTAAGTGGGAAGGTAGAAAGTGATACGTGGAGAACATTCTCTTAAGGATTTTGGATGCATACGAAAGGAGAGAGAAATACACTACACCCGTTCCTGACGAGGTCAACGGCGATTATTGTTTGCATTATTAAATGAGAGAAATCTGAACATGTTTATATGCTGAGAGAAAGAGGCAATATGGAGGGGAAGTCTTAAGAATCTGGGAAGAGAGGACAGTCAATGCAGCAGGTTCTAGAATAGTGTTTCTGAAAGTCTTGTTTGGGAGCAGCAGGATCAACATCACCTAAAAATTTTTTAGAAAAGTAAATTTTCAGCCCCTATTGAATCAGAAACTCTGGGTTTGCGGCCCAGCAGCCAGAGTTGTAACAAGCCCTCCAGGTGATTCTGATACACCCTCAAGTCAGCACTCCTAGAGGGAAGGGCTTCCCTTGTGGCTCCGGTGGTAAAGAATCTGCCTGCAAGGTGGGAGACCTGGTTCGATCCCTGGATTGGGAAGATCCTCTGAAGAAGGGAACGACTACCCACTCCAGTATTCTGACCTGGATAATTCCATGGACTGTATAGTCCACGGGGTCGCAAAGAGTTGGGCACGACTGAGAGACTTTCACTTTTCAAAGGGAAAGGAGAGGGGTGAGATCCAGAGCCCGGTGGGTGCACACATCTTACACAGGAAGGGAAGCATCTCTGTAGGGCTCAAGTGCAAATAGATTCTTGGTAAATGGTTGTGAAGTTGCTTCTGATTGAATAATTTTTCTTTTAGAAATAGAAACTAGCTTTGCCTACGAAAGATTCCAGGAAAAGAGTAGGCTTGATTGAGTCTATCCTAATGTAATACCCATTTAAGTTTTGAAAGTGTCACCTTATAGTTGAACTAGAATATGATTAATCTGAAGCTAAAATGTAACTTTATTCTTTCTCTTATTGGATCTTTCTCCTGGCCATTTCTTACAGGTGCAAGTTGTTTTGCTTATTGGTTTCTAATTACTTCCAACCAGACTGTCCCTATCACACCATGTGTTTGGAAACTATGTCTTTAGGTGTTTGGGGTTTTTGTGATTTCAATGGGGCTTTTTACAATATTGTCTTAGTCATTGGATACCCTGGGAGATTAATGAGATCACATCACTCAGAACCAAAATAAAGATGAAAACAAGTAAGGATCCATCATATCAATAAGAGATTGACAGATATTATTAATAGATTCTTATTAACATTCTCACATGGAAGGTTTGAAATGATCAAGAGAAAAGCAGGACATATATCTTAAAAACAAAAGCCAAACAATTAAGAAAATCTACGAGTGTCTGGTCAAGGGTCCAGGTGGCCCACATAGGCCGAACTTTTGATCTCATGAAAAGGTGGTTGCCATTTCATCTTATGACTTCAATATTATGAAGGACTTTGACAAAGAAACATCATTTTGACATGCCCAATTCTTATAGAAAAATAATGAAAGTGAAAGTGAAGTCGCTCAGTCATGTCCGACTCTTTGCAATCCCACGGCCATGGGTGGGATTCTCCAGGCAAGAATACTGGAGTGGGTTGCCATTTCCTTCTCCAGAGGATTTTCCCGACACAGAGATCAAACCCAGGTCTCCCGAATTGCAGGCAGACTCTTTACTGTCTGAGCCATGGGGGGCTCTCAATCTGCTGTAATTAGCCATTGATTTTCTTTTGCTATTACCTTTTGAAGAATGCATTTCTATTAATTCTAATCTAGGCACAGAATCCCTTAAGGGTGAGAATTTGAAAAGTTACAACTGAAAATAATGTCCTGAAGGCTGTGGCAAAATAAGAAAGGGGAGAGATGTTGTATCTACTATTAATAGATCTTCATTGCCAAGTGTTCTCATCTGGTAGCAGAGGAGCAGGGGCATGTTGGGGCATCATGTGCCATCATGCAGAGCACCAGCACTTTAGAAATTGTTGTAAGAAACACCTGACCACATCCCTCATGGTGTGACTACAAAAAGGGAATTCCTACTTCTGAATGGAATACAACACTCCTCAAAGCAAGCCTAGTGTGATTTTTTTTTTTTAATCTTTGATTTTTTTTTTTGCTCATCCTATGGAATAAATAAGTTTTCTTAATATTATAAAATAATTGATATAGACTGTGCACATTTTCCCATAGTACCTGAATTATTAATAAATATGAAGTAAGGGGGCTTAAGTGTGTGTGTGTGTGTGTGTGTTAGTTGCTCAGTTGTGTCTGACTCTTTGTGACCCCGTGGAATGTAGCCCACCAGGCTCCTTCATCCATGGGATTTTCCAGGTAGGAATACTGGAGTGAGTTGCCATTTTCTCCACCAGGGGATCTTCCCAATCCAGGGATCAAACCCTGGTCTCCTCCATTGCCCACAGATTCTTTACCATCTGAGCCTCCAGGAAAGCCCAAGTGGGCTTTGGAGACAGTTAATTTTTAAAACTTTGTTACACTGAGATTTCTTTGGTACAGTATTTAACTTACTCTACTTTTATTGTAATGTCAGGTCAGCCTTCAGAATGGTATTTTGATTGTTTCATATTTGATCAGAAACTGGGAAAATAAATGCCACTTTTATTTAAATCTAAATGTGATCCTGTCATAACAATAATTAAAACCCCCCACTGCTTTCAACGATGGTAATTCAGTATTACCAAAAACATTTTAAAGGAGAATATGTATGGATTTGGAGAAAGTCGAAGCTCTACAGGCCTCCTGTAAAGAAGACACCACAGTGCTTAGAGCCCCAGGGAGCATGATTGTGCCCCAAATCCCTTGAGGCAGGACCTAGAGTCTTCTACCCAAGCCTGCCTCCAAGACTTGTGCATAGAAGCAAGAGTTCTTCTGAGAGGGAAAAAAATGGGAAGAGAAAAATAATATCAAAATCTTCCTTTATGCAACAAGTTCTATGTGATCATTTTCCAAGTTAAAGGACCCTTCCTTACTTTAAATCTAACCATAAACAGTTTTATTGGAGCCAGAACTTACACATGCTTTTAATATTAACACTAAAGGATCTTGCTTAGAAATGTCTGGCTTTTCTGTTTCTTTCTTTGCTTTTGTTATGGCAGGTTAGATTGAGCTTTTTCTTTCAGATCTGAAAGTCTTTTTTTTTTTTTTTGAACATTTGTGTTTATAAATGTTTGGCTTCTGACAGCTGTTTTGGGTTCAACTGTGTAAGGGACCCCTTAAATTTGAACCGCTTTGCAAGTGTTTATTCCCTTGAAACATTTCTAATGTAAATGTATATATATAGAAAAAGGATTTTGAAAGGTTCTTCATAGTTAGGTTTAATCTGTCCTGACAGGCCAGCAATTTTGATTTCTTATAGTGATTATGTCCTGGTTGTTTGTCCAGCCTGGGCTCCCAGAGTGCTCCTAGGTACTTATTGACCAAAGGACATACAGTGGCAGCCCTGGATACTCATGGTTTGGCCTCTCAAAGGGGGCAGAGCCTCTGGACATGGGCCTGGCCCCGCAGGCATCCTGCTAGTACTTGGTATGCTGTTGCTACTACCCATCACAGAATCTCACCATTTATTTGCCTGTGTGTTCATTCTATATTCAAAGGTTTATCAAGTACTTGCTATAAACCAGGTATTCCAGGTGTCAGACATGGAAGCTGAGTCAGACAAGGTTCCTACCCTATTAGAGCTAAAATTGTAGCATAAACACTATAGAATGGTTCAGATTAGAGGTTGGCTGATTTTTCTATAAAGAATCAGGCAGTAAATAACTATTTTAGGCTTTCTGGTCTTTGTTATAACTATTCTGCTCTGTCCTTGAACACAAAAGCAGCCACAGACAATATGTAAATGAATGGGCAAGGCTGATTATCAATAAAACTTTATTTACAAAACAGGTAACTGGCGTATCAGATAATGGCAGCAGTTCAGTGGGACAACACCCATAACGCAGTCTGTACTAGGATTCTGCCTTCCAGACTGTAAGGCATTGCTCCAGTCAGCATCCAGCAGCCACAGAGAGCAAGTGCATTTCTCACCTTTTGCTGGTTATTGCAAAATTACTGACTGCTGCATTTGTCATGTTCTTGGAACTATATTCTCTGCCTTGGATTTAATAGGTTTTCCCAGAGTCTTCAGTTAGGAAGTATCACCCTGATTTGCTCTACATGTCATATGTGTGTGATAAGCAGGAAGGAAATAGGCAAACTCGGGTCCAGACACTGAACTTGGAAGGAAGCATTTAATTCTGGCTCTCTTTCCAGCTTGGTAGTGAATGATTCTTTGCGACACTATGGACTGTAGTCCGCAAGGCTCTTCCGTCCTTGGGATTTCCTAGGCAAGGAGTGGGTTGCCATGCCCTTCTCCAGGGGATCTTCCTCACCCAACCACAGACCTCCCTCCCATGGAAGGACTTCCGTTTATCTGTGCGTAACCTTTCAGCTGATGCCTGGCACTGTGGAGGAAACAGAACTCAGATTTTGCCCTCAGGGAGTACACAATCACAGAGGTCAAAGAGATGAAGTAAATTCATGCCTTCTTTTCCCAATGTGTTTGACCACCTATCATACATGCAAAGAAGATGAAAAGACCAAGACATAGGTCTTGTCCTAGAGAAGTTCACAGTAAAGTAAGCAGAAAATAATGCACAGCAAAATGCAGTCAAATGATTCAACCCAAGATAGAAACCACACTGCTTTGGTTGCTGAGTTCTCTTTCCTCTGTGTGATTCTGAAGGCTGCCCAGGGTGCCATGTATACTCATGGGTGAGGCATGTTACAGTATCATCTCCATTTATAGTTGGAGAGACTGAGGCGCAGAGAGCCCAACCCCACAGCTGGTGAGCATCAGGGTTAGTATATGAATGCATGCTTCTTCCAACCTCCAGACCCTGAAAGGTAATTCTGCTTTTTAGAAGAACATATGCTGATGTGTAACATCCGGAGATTGAACTTTCTTTTTGGCCCCCCAAAAAAGTCTTGTAACAGTGTTTTTGATTTTTAGCAAAAATATGACTACCCCCTGGATAGTCAAAACTGAATTAGAGGCAATCTGGCGGCCGGGCCCTGGATCAGGCCCACAGATGTGTTGTTTGGCCAACACAGGTTTTTTTTAGACATCTAAATTTGGACACTGTTAGTTTTCTAGGGCTGGAAAGCAAAATACGAAAACAAAGTATCACAAACTGAATGGCTTAAAACAACAGAAGGTTATTCTCTCACAGTTCTGAAGAATAGAAGTCTGAAATCACTGTGTCAGCAGAGGTAACACCTTCTGTGAGGACATTGTGAGGCTGTCCCATTCCTCTGACCATCCTTGGTGCTTCTTGGCTAGTAGCTGCATTTATCTAACCCCTGCCTCTATCTGCACGTGGAGCTCTCCGCGCGTCCCTCTTCTTACATCCTTCTGGCGAGGTGCACCATTCGTATTGGGTTAGGGGCCCCTCGACTTTGTGATCTCATGTTAACTAAATCACCCACAGTGACATGCATACAAAGGAAGCACATTCTGAGGTCCTGGTGGTTGGTCCATGGTCCAGCATGTCTTTTTTGACAAGGACATAATTCCACCCCTAACAGATACTTTTAGAGAGGACAGAACCTCCCTGTACACCCCCCACTTTACTCTCCTTCACCTCCTCTAGAACAGATTCACAGACCTCTGTTGCTTCTGGCCTCCTTGGGCATTTGATTTGACTGTTTCTGCCCTTAAGATGTTTCTGTTTGGTGGTATGGTGGTAGTTTCAGAGAAGGGTTGAATGCCAGACCTTTAGTCGTCTAGATTTCCTTCACTAGGAAGCTGGGTTTATTCTTTTCACTAAAGACTGTTGTTGCTATTCTCTCAAGGAGCAGAAAGCCACATTTCATAACAGGGAGGTCTGGTTTATTTCAATAGCCATATACTTTTTTTTTTTTAAATTGAGGTATACTTGATTTACAATGTTGTGCCAATCTCTGCTAGATAGCAGAATGACTCAGTTTTACACAAATATACATTGTTTTTAAAATATTCTTTTCCATTATGGTTTATCTCAGGAGATTGAATATAGTTCCCTTTCTGTATAGTAGGACCTTGTTGTTTATCCATTCTAAATGTAATAGTTTGCATCTACCCCAAATTCCTAGTCCATCCCTCTCCCCACATCTCCTCTTTGGTGACTATAAGTCTAATGTCTGTGCATCTAGTCTGTTTTACAGATAGGTTCAGTTGTGCCATAACTTAGATTCCACATATAAGTGATATCATATGGTATTTTTCCTTCTTTTTCTGACTTAACTTCACTTAGTATGATACTCTATGCATCTACATTGCCGCAAATGGCATTTCTTTGTTATTTATTTTTTTTTAAATGGCTGAGCAGTAGTCCAATGGGCACATGTACCACATCCTCTTTATCTGTTCATCCATCAGTGGACATTTAGGTTGCTTCCATGTTTTGGCTTACAGTGAGTGAAAGTTGCTCTGTCGTGTCCAACTCTTTGCAACCCCATGGACTGTAGCCTGCCAGGCTCCTCTGTCCATGGACTTCTGTATGCCAGAATACTGGAATGGGTAGCCATTCCCTTCTCCAGGGGATCTTCCCAACCTAGGGAGTGAACCCAGGTCTCCTGCATTGCAGGCGGATTCTGTATCGTCTGAGCCACCAGGGAAGCCTGGTTTACAGTAGCCAGATTACTTTAAAGATACATATCCACTGTGAGAGGGATGGGTACTTCATACTAGGCTGTACTGCCCTGAATTTGTAGGCCCTTTCCTAGGTGTTTCCCAGGAGAGAATTCTTAATGGATGTGGTAGAAAGAACTTTTCAGCATGGATCACCATCATTTGGTTTAGCAGAAGTCAGAGCTAACAGGAGGAAATGGGAGAGGAGACTGGGCCGCAGGAGCATAGGGGCGGTGTGGGGAGCAGTGCTAGTGAGACATGAGACTCTTGGAGGGTAAGGCCACGCTGAGCTCCCCACAAGGCTTGTGGTAGACTAGCCATGCTCTGGAAGGCTGGGCGTGCCCTACCCTGGGGGATTCAGACTTTTGAAACAGCTCTCCCTTCCCACCCCGACACTTAAGCGTTTTTCCAGTAAAGATGATTCCTACTCACTCATGGAATAGAATGCCACACTCCATAAAATGGCTCTTTAATTTTGAAAGACAAAGAATACCTGTAGGATCAAATCAACTCCGTAAGTGATTAAAATGATGAATGGTGACTGTTGTACTTATTTTTTTTATAGGAACACGTAGGTGACTTTTAGTTTATTGCAATTCTGGTTCTACTAACTTTTAATTTGCCGGCACACATTAGGCAAACTTTTTTGAGCACCTACCATTATGTTGGATACCATGAGAGACATAAAGATGGATAAAGTATGATTCTTGCCCTAGAGGAGCTTATAAATTAGTGGAGAGAGACAGGGCATACCAACATAAATAATAGCACTGGGAGTGGGTAAGGGAACATGTAAAGGTCCTCAATTTCTCTGATTGTTCAGACTTAAATGATTTTACTGCATTGTTCACTGAGCCAGTATTCATGGAGCGCCATCACGAGCCAGGCCCACTGCTTGTACAGGGGTTTCCCTGCTATGGTAACGCCGAGCACAGACTCTGGGGCCAGGTGCCCTGGGCTTATGCTCGGCTCTGCTTCTCAACAGCTGTGTGACCTGGGGGAGGTGCCTAACCTCGCTTTGCCTCAGATTTCTTAGTCTGTAAAATGGGGATAGTATCAGTATTTACTTCATAGGGTTTTGGTGAGGATTGAAGGAGCATATACATAGACTGAGAGCAAGCACATGTTGTGATATAGCATGATTCCTACCTTCCTCCACAGGGGCTGATAACAAGCACCAGGGAAATAAAGGCACTGTTACAAATTGTGGTAACTGGAAGGGCGTGAGGGAAAATATTATCAGGCAGTGAAGAGAAAACTAAAGAGCAAACTAGATTTCTTGGTTGGGGTGGGCTGCTACCCTGAGGGGGTGAGCATGCAGAAGAGAAGTGGGCAGGGGGAGCTGGGCACTGGGTAACAGGCAGATCTGATCTAGCAGAGCCTCATAGGCCATTTGAAGGAGTTTGCATCTCATGCCAAAGCAGTAGGAAACCATCAAAAGGTATGAAATATGAGCATAACCAGATCGAATTCATGTTTTTAAAAAAGATGATTCTGATACTTTTGAGTGGATCCAAGAAGTCAAGAGGAGAAGCTGAGTACAAGGCTGTTAGAATCAGAGGAGACAGAAGATGGTGTTAACGAGGAGGCTGGCAGCAGAGATGGAAAGAAGTGAATACATTCAAGAGACTTTCTGGAAGCAGAGTTGTCAAGATTTGGGTGGGCTGGATCCTAATTATTAGAGTCCAAACTCTGCGCTCTTCTCACTGCCCCATGGCCACTGAGCACTGTGTCCTTGCCCTCCAACCCTCTGGAGTTGATGGTGGAGCTTCAGGTATGTGAACTCCACTTACAGCTTGAGAAGCGCGTCTCCAACCCTTTACCCAGCAGCTAAAGTGCCTGTGACCTAGTAGTGGAGTGGAAACACAGCATAATCCTTGTGATTTGAAATCCGATTTCCTTGTCCTCTGCTTTCAGGAGCTAGAGGTGAGGACAAGAAAGCAACCTGGTTATCAGGGGACTTCCCAGGTGTCTCAGTGGTTAAGAATCTACCTGTTAATTCAGGAGATGCGGGTTCGATCCCTGGGTCGGGAAGATCTCTTGGAGAAGAAAATGGCAATCCACTCCAGTATTCTTGCCTGGAAAATTCCATGGACAGAGAAGCCTGACGGGCTGCAGTCCATGGCGTTGCAAAAGAGTGGGACACAGCTTAGTGACTCAACAATAATAACATCAGGACTTGTTAAGATATTTGAGGACATGGCCTGGGGTAAGAACACCTTTGAATCACTGGCCCCTGCTCACTTGTTTCAGTTGAAATGAGTCAGTAGCACCCAGAAGCCCTCTAAGACCAGCTGTCACCAGGACAGGGAGCTCAGTGGTCACAGGAGACCACGCTGAGGACGGTACACTGCTCACTTCAGCTAGGCTTTGCAGCCGAGTCTCCTTCAGTCACTTACCACTTACCAGCTATGTCACCTTGGACAGGTTCCTTAATCTTTCTAAGCTTGAGATTTCTCCTCTGAAAAGTGGGGTTAATGAAAGCTGCTCCACAGCATCGTTTTAAGTATCACGGATCATGTAAGCCAAGAGCCCACCACATAGTAGCTTCGGGTTTTCCCTCAGGAAGAATAATGTAGTCTAATCAGACTAGAGTGTGTGTTCTCTTTATAGATTGTGTAAACTAAAATTGTGCAATAGCCAGTTTGGGTGCAACTAGGTATTCAAATGAAACATTGACATTTTTATATGTTGTTTTAATAGTCCTTATGATAAATGCCAACAAAATAATACTTTTTAGAGACACTTGGTTTTTACACACACTTTGCAAGGTAGTAAAATCTCCCATTAATGCTAATAGCATTCTGACAGAGCGAAGACTTAGCGGTGTGACGAAAAGTAAGTTACCTTGCTCTTTTCTTAATGCAGTCTCAATTCTGAAGCAACACAAAGGAATGCTCTCCGTATTTATTCAGGGATTTGTGTGTGCGTTTGATAGGTACCATTTATCTCCAGCAGAGGAATCCACACTTCTGGCCTTTTTCCCTCCTCGGTTAGTTCGGATTTCCTCAAAACCCTTTGCCCTTTGAAGAGTTGCATGCTATTAAGTAAATGAACGGAGTATGTTTCTGGGCTCGCGCTGACAGATTTATGACAGGATGGCAAAGTCAGCAGGGAAAACAGGGTCAGGCACATACCCTGGCTGAGAAGCCCGGCTGATTCAGACAAGAGAGCTTTGCTTGTGCTTTTCCTCAGCGTAGTAGAGAGAGGTTTCGGCTGAGGCCTTGAAAGCGTGTGCGCTAAAATAAGCTCTGTCATCATCTTTACCGCTAGAAGAAATGGTTGCAGTTGTTGCATTATTGCTATGTTTTGCTATGTCCTATCTGCTGAATAGTCATTAATGAATTATTGAGATAATTTTCACAGTGACCCCATGGTAATTTTACTTCATCCCAGGCCCTCAATGTTTTAGTTGAAATAAGAACTTCTGCAGATCTATTCTTATTTCATCTTTCCTCCCCTTCGGACTTAACGAAGAGAGTTCACAAGTACTTACATTTGGGGGAAGATAGAGAGGTTCGTTTCCATTGTATTACCAGGGTAATACATTATTAACAATCAAATAATCAAAACCATCAAAAATCGAGAAAACCATCAAAATTGTATGTTTTTAGAGGTTGCTTTTACAGGACACAGTAGCAGTCCCTGAAGTCTGGAAGTCTTAGTTTTCTGATGGAGAATATTATCAGCTTCCCTCGTGGTCAGGGATGGGGAGAGGGAATGTTTCCTCAACAGTCTGTGGAGACATCTCCCACCAGCCCTGGGAACTAAGCCTCCGTTAGTGACCAGCAAAAGAAACAAACCCCAAAAAGACCCAAACTTGCAACACAGGAGGGACATAGGCAGCGTCAAGAGGTTTTTTAGTCCAGGAGCTGGGAAGCAGAGAGAAGCCATTTCTGAAGAGAGGATTCAAGTGCTCAGACCTGTGTTCCAAGATTGTTTTGACAGCAGTACATAGATTGTAGCAGTGTTGAAATAAACTGAGGAAAAAGTGACCTTTTCCATAGAAACTGTTAGGAAGCTAGAGAAATCTGGGTTTTCATTTACTGAGTTCAGGAAACATTAACTTTGTCACAGATGTTTCCCAGAGGTATGAATACATACTGCACTCCACTGGTCCAGAATGCAAGGTTTAGGGGGAGTTAAGAAACACCCTTAAGCCACAAGGTAGATGCTTAAAAATGAAACATTCCCTCAAAGTGAGGCATAAGCAGTGAAAATATGAAGACATTAATACATGCTATTCTTCCTGGCTGTTGCCTTACACCAACCATTCCACCAAAATGATTTCTCCTATGGCTATGTGGCTAAATTAGTCACAAATGGAATTATTCAAGGAATGATGTATTTACTTTGCATTTAATGCTCTGTCATTACCACTCTGTTTAGGTCTTTGATCTCTGTTGCTTTAATTAAGAAGAAATTCTTGAATTATGCCTGGCCCTGGTCTGAGGGCTCCAGGAAGTCTGTGTCACACAGCAAGCAGGTCATTGGTGAGCCCACCAGATGAACTACGTCTGTGTTACAGATGCTTCAACACCCTTCGTAGTAGGTACATATAGATACCAGATGTGGTCACAGGCCAACCCTTCTTGCTTCTCAGACTGAAACTATTCACAGTACAACAGATTTTCTTTCAGGGACAAGCTCTGCTAAGTCACTTCAGTCATGTCCGACTCTGTGCGACCCCATCCCTGGGATTCTCCAGGCAGGAACACTGGAGTGGGTTGCCACTTCCTTCTCCAATGCATAAAAGTGAAAAGTGAAAGTGAATTCGCTCAGTCATGTCTGACTCTTCTCGACCCCATGGACTGCAGCCTACCAGGCTCCTCCGTCCATGGGATTTTCCAGGCAAGAGTACTGGAGTGGGGTGCCATTGCCTTCTCCGAGGGACAAGCTTAGGTTTCCATAAATGCCACTATGTATGCTATTGACCTTCCCCCAGACAGCTTCTCCATAGTCACTCAACAGGTATTGATCACCAGCTACGTGCCTGGCATTATCTTAGGAGTTGATGGAGGAAGTTCCACCTATGAAAACTGTGTTCAGAATTTTGAATCTCTTTCCAGTTCATTGATCTTGCAACTCGTTCCTAATTTTATAAACAAACACACGAAAAAGACTTCCAGAAACATTCAGTCATATTTGAAATGGGTGTATTCCTAACAGTGAAATAAAGAGCTATAATGATACAGAGAACATAGTACTAGGATATTATATAAGAATTATGATGGGATAAAAACCTTTCATCCTG
This sequence comes from Cervus canadensis, assembly GCF_019320065.1. NCBI lineage: Eukaryota > Metazoa > Chordata > Mammalia > Artiodactyla > Cervidae > Cervus > Cervus canadensis. The sequence goes on along the minus strand of NC_057398.1, from coordinate 47,667,148 downwards.
TTTATTCTCTCAAATATCATTCATCACCTGACAATGACAAGGAGAATGAGAAATAGAACTGATGAGACCAACAGTCACCTACAACACCGGTCTACCCGCAGTGAAGACAGCCATCAGAGGTCTGATGGCTACATTCATAGGGCAGAGTTTTGTGAGACCTAGGTGTCTGCCGTAATGGCTGCCAAAGAGAAGCAGGCAGATTTCCTGCAGAACTCTGGAAAGGCTCAGAGATTGAAGAAGCCAGGTGCTGAGAAGGATGAGTTGATACGGAGAGCTTGAAAGAGAAGCAGTGTTTGAGAGGCTGCATAAGATCCTCCCCTCTCTCCCTACAACCCAGGGTGGTACCCCCTCATGCACACAGTTACGGTTTCTGGAGCAAGCCCCAGACCCCAGGTGCAGGATAGGTTTTAAGGGTGAGGAGGAAATAGGGACACTAGAATAACTAAACGTTTGTTTCCCCAGGGTTAGATCTTTAGCAGTCAGGTTTAAGCAGAATTAAAAACAACAACAACAACAAAAAACTATGGTTAGAAAAAAGGTTACAAGGAAACAACCTGTAATTGTAGTTCCCAGTTGGAAAACTCTCAGTGATTTTTTTTCTTTTTTCCTTTGTTTTTCACATTTTGTTTAATGTGTATATATTATTTTTCATGCTAAAAACAGCTATATAATGCAGGAAAATAAAATTGTGATAAGGAAGAAAGAGGAAAATGGTTGTCAAGATTTAGTGAATGTGCTCCTGATAAACTTTGTTTTTTATAGCAATTTTAGGTTCATGGAAAAATTGTAGAGAAAGTGTAGGTTTTTGTATGCCCATTGTCCCCACACGAGCACAACCTCCCCCACGACTAATATCCGCTCCGCAGTAGTGCATTTGTTACAGTCAGTGAACCTGCGCTGACACATCCTTAGGGTTCACTCTCAGTGTTCTGTGGGTTTGGACAGATGTTTAATAGCATGGATCCACCAGTGTAGTATCACTCGGGATAGATTCACTGCCCTCAGAACTCTGTTCTGCCTGTTCATCCTTCCCTCCCCATTAGCCTCTGGCCACACTGATCTTTTTATTGTCTCCATAGTTTTGCCTTTTCCAAAATGTCATAGTTGAAATCATCATGTTGCTTTTTCAAACTGGCTTCATCACTTAGCAAGTAATACACATTTAACTTCCCTCTGTGTCTTTCGTGACTTTTTAGCACTGAATATTTTCTTTTCTGGATGTACCACAGTTTGTTTATTCACTCACCTACCAAAAGATATCTTGGTTGCTTTCAGGTTTTGGCAGTTATAAATAAAGCTGCATTTTATATGATTTCTATTTTCTCTCCTCTTAGCATAACTGTTAAATGTCTTTCAAAGCTGCATTTTAGTGGTTGCCCTAGAGTTTGCAATGTACATTTACAACCAATCCAAGTCCACTTTCAAATAACTCTATACCATTTCATGGGTAGTGTGTGTACCTTATAATAACAAAATAATCTTTTTTTCTCCTTCCTGTTCCTTGTGTAATTGTTGTCATTCATATCACTTATATATAAGCATATATATATATATATAAAATTGAATGTATTGTTGCTATTATTTTGAACAAGCTTTTGTTAAGTCAATTAAAAATAAGAAAGATAAAAGATTGTTTTTTTTTCTAATTTTACCTTCACCTATTCTTTCTTCAGTGCTCTTCCTTTGCCATGTAGATCTGAGTTTCTAACCTATATCATTTTCCTTTTCTGTGAGAACTAATGTTTCTTGTAAGATGGGTCTACTGGGAACACATTCCCTCAATTTTTCTTTGTCTGAGAAAGCCTTTATTTCTCCTTCACTTTTGAAGGCTAATTTCATAGAGAACAAAATTCTAGGTTGGTGTTTTTTTTTCCCCTCTCAATATTTTAAGTATTTCACTTCACTATCTTACTTGCATGGTTTCTGAGAAGTCAAATGAGTTCTTTTCCTTATTCCTCTATAGGTACGGTTCTTTTCTCTTCTGATTCTTTCAATTTTTTTTTTCCTTTATCTTCAATTTCTGAAGCTTAGATGTGATACCTTTAGGAGTAGGTTTTTTGGACACTTATCCCACTTGGGCTCTTTGAGCTTCTGGAGCTGTGGTTTGGTGTTTGGCATTTAATTTGGGGGAACTTCTCAGTCATTATTGCTTCAAATATTGTTTCTGTGTCTTTCTCTCTTCTCCTGGTGTTCCCATCTCATGTATGTTACACCTTTTATGGTTGCCCCATAATTCGTGGATATTCTATTCTATTTTCACCCCTTTGCTTTTCCATTTTGGAAGGTTCTTTTGTCATATCCTCATGTTCAGAAATATTTTTTTTCTTAGTTATGTCGGTCAAAGGCATTCTTCATTTCTGTTACATTGGTTTTAATCCCTAGCATTCTTTTTTGATTCTTTCTTAGAGTTTCCATCTCTCTGCTTACAATATCCATCTATTCTTGTATGTTATCTACTTTTCCCATTAAAGCCCTTAACATATTAATCAGTATTTTGAAATTCCTGGTCTGATAATTCCAAAATTGCTACCATACCTGATTTTGGCTCTGATACTATTCGGTCTGTTCAAGCAGTGTGTGTTTGTTTTTTTGTTTGTTTGGTTTTTCTTTTTTTTTTTGGCTTTTCATTATGCCTGGTCATTTTTTCTTGAAAGGTTGACATGATGTAGTAGATAAAAGGAACTGCTGTAAATAGGGCTTTCATAAAGTATGAGGGACTGGGAAGTGTTCTGTAGCCCAGTGATCTTTTAAAATAATTTATTTTTGGTTGCAGAGTCTTCATTTGTGGTGCACAGCCTTCCCATTGTGGTGGCTCCTCTTGTTGCAGAGCACAAGTTCTGTATGCGGGCTTCAGTAGTTGTGGCACACAGGCTTAATTGCTCTGAGGCATGTGGGATCTTCCCAGACCAAGGATCGAACCTGTGCCTACTGCACTGATAGGTGGATTCTTATCCACTGCACCATCAGGAAAGTCCCTGTAGCCCTGTGATTAGGTCTCAGCCTTTTGAGACCTGGGCTGTGGACCTCGCCAGCGCTCTTCAGTTTTATCCCCTCTCTCAGGTGGGACAAGATGGCTTCAAGTAGGATATTTCCCTTCCCGAGGTCATTTATTCTCTGATAAAGCCCCAGCAGGATAGGTTCTGGTAAATAGTTTTCCCAATAGTTTCTTGTAAAGAACAGAATTCTGTGGTGTTGATCAAGATGGTTCCTTTTCCCCTCCCTCTGCCGGAAACATGAAAGGATTTTTCTCAAGTACTCACTGTGAGGCTCTGGTCAAGCTCTGGGAGGTAAAACTCACAAAGGTATGAGGTCCTATACCCCTGAGTCCCGCCAGTTTTTCACTCTCGGATTTATCCACACTGAACTTCCAGCAGTTTGTCAATTACAGTTTAGGCTTTCCTGTGCCAGCACTGGTTTTCATGGAGGTTTCTGCTCCACGTTTTCTGTTTCCTGTAGGTTGTGGTTCTCTGTGTCTATCTTTCCAGTTTGGGGGCAGCTGTCTGCCCTATGACCTCACTTCTCTGAGAGTTTTCAGCAGAATCATTAAATTTTCACTTGTTCAGCTTTTTACTTGCTGTTAGGATGGAGTGGCAACCTCTAAGCTTCTTACATGCTGAGCCGGAAACTGGAAGTCTCATCCGATTTTTAAAACACGGTTTTGGACCTTTTTATTTTCCTGAAGAAAATGCCAGCAGCAGGACCTGCATAGGCATGCCGTGGTTTCTAGTCTTAGAAGAATCTATAAAGAAGGACTTCATGTCTTACCCACTAAGCCCCCTGTGACTCTTGTACATTTAAAGTAAAATCCCAGTTTCTGGCAAGATCTGAAACTGTAGCTCTTCGGGTTTTGTCACATATTTAAAACATCATACCAGAAGTAAGCCCATGAGAGGCATTATTATCTATTAAGGGCTACTGTGATTTTTTTTTTTCTCCCATGGATGTTTCTAGAAACCTAGTGAAACATTGAGATGATTGGTTTTGCAGCTGTTGAGGTCAAACCTTAGCCCAAGATTTTGTATGTCTCTTTTCTCTTTGCTGTTCAGCACAACCAACACGCAGAGTTCTGTTTCTCCTTCCCCTCCACCTCATCTACTTGACATGTTGATAGGAGCTTGGCCAGGCTGCCTGGCAACTGAACCGAAACCATATGGCTTGTTCAGTCAGAAAGGATATTCAGGAATAAAATAACCATGTGGATGGCCCCGCACAAAGTCTTCTAATCACGCAGGCATTGAACTTTAGAAAGACTGTTGTGATCACCTAGTCCTTCCCCTTGTCTCACAGTCCTGGAATCAATGTTAGCAAAATTGTATTTCTGACAACACCAGGATTCTCTAATCATTTTGTGTAGAGTAACCTTGCAAGATAAGTGATAAAGAGAGATGAGAGAATGTGAAATAGTGAGAAATTCAGCCACTTGCTTGAAGTCCCAAAAGTGGTGGTAAAAACACAGAGCAAGAAGTGAGATTTGTTACTTGCATCTCACCACAAAGTCAGTGGTTTTCAAGCATTTCTTTTTCTCTCCCACCCAAAAAGTCTCCCACTTGACTTTCTTTAGTCAAGTGTTGGGAAATATCTTATGTGAAGTGGATGAGAACAGCTACTGACCCACATGGGAGGCTGTGTAGTGTGGTATAGTGTAGGAGAGAGACTCCACAGTTGCACTGCTTGGGTGCCTCATCTGCAAAACGAGGATGACCACTGTCCCTGCTTCAGTGGCTGGCTGTGAAGACAAACCAGAACAGTGCTTGGCTGTCTTAAATATATCATTCATCCATCCTTTCATCTGCACATTCAAAAGTTTTCATTGAATATGTTACTATATTCTAGACTCTATTTTAAGCACAGAGTTATGTCCCTGAAGAAAACAGGTAGATATCTTTGCTTTATTGACATGTATACATTATCATGTGTAAAATAGATAACTAGTGGGAAGCTACTGCATTTAAGTGCAGAAAGCTCAGCCTGGTGCTCTGTGATGACGTGGGGGAGGATAGGGGGCCTTAAGAGGGAGGATATATATATATAAATATATATATATGTATAATATATAACTGATTCACATTGATATATGGCAGAGACCACCAGAACATTATAAAGCAATTGTCCTCCAATTAAAAAAAAAGACATTCTCATTATAAAGATTCTATCTGTGCTCAGTCGTGCCCAATTCTTTGCGAACCCATGGACTATAGCCCGCCAGACCCCTCTGTCCATGGGATTTTCCAGGCAGGAATACTGAAGAGGATTGCCATTTCCCTCTCCAGGGAATCTCCCTGACCCAGGGATCAAACCCATGTCTCTTTTGTCTCTTGCAATGGTAGGTGGACTCTTTACCACTGTTCCACCTGGGGATCCCTATTGGTGGTGGTGGTGGTTTAGTTGCTAAGTCGTGTCTGACTCTTTTTGCGATTCATTACGTGCTCATTTGCTTCAGTCATGTCCAACTCTGTGTGACCCTATGGACTACAGCCTGCCAGGCTTCTCTGTCCATGGGATTCTCTGGGTAAGAATACTGGAGAGGGTTGCCATTTCCTTCTCCAGGGGATCTTCCCGATGCAGGGATCAAACCCAGGTCTCCTGCACTGCAGGCGGATTCTTTACCAACTGAGCTATGAGGGAAGCCCAGGAAGCCCCATTAGTGTTGGTAAAATGAATTTAGGGGAAGAAGACCTGTAGATCTACTGCCTCTCTTTTCTTGGCTCCAGGGATTCTGAGGGTGCAATGTGCAAACCACTACAATAGGTCAGGCATTTTAACAGCCAGAACATCATTCAGAGGTAGAGAGGGGAGAAAAAAAAAATCGTGGGATTATATGACAGCATTTAAATTTTCCAGTACTGACATAAACCCTTCCAGAAATATCAGATAGAAGAGAAGGATGATTCCTCTGTTTGAGGGACCAGTTCGGATAGCTGATTAGTGACTTGTCCGCCTTGCCATCCTTGGCCATCTCGGATGCTCACAGCTGTGTGTTTTGTTTTGTGTCTTATGCAAGCTGATACTGTAGGATGGAAGGATGAGAAGGAAATGTAGATCCAAAATGCTGACAAGATGAAGTGTTCTCTAAAGAGTCATCCCCTTTAAAAATGAAGTTACAACCCAGATATCTTTTCTTAGCCAGCTGATGTGGGGAAAGTGGAAAGCTCCAGAAAATTGTTTGGTTGAAAATTATGTCTTAGGAATCAGGGTTGACTCCATTAAGAATGAGCTTGTGCAGCTCTGCAGAGAAGCATGAGAACCTTCTTTGTGTAGAGCTTAAGAGAAACCTGAGTGGATAATGAACCCTTCCCAGGTGGCACTAGTGGTAAAGAACCTGCCTGCCAATGCAGATAGACATTAAGAGATGCATGTTCAATCCATGGGTCATGAAGATCCCCTGGAGAAGGTAATAGCAACCCACTCCAGTATTCTTGCCTGGAGAATCCCATGGACAGAGAAGCCTGGCAGGCTGTAGTCCATAGGGTCACACAGAGTTGGACATGACTGAAGCAAATGAGCACGTAATGAATCCTCGTTTGTGATTATTTTCAGTTCTTCTTAGATACCTACAAACACTTACATCTTATCTAACTCTGCCTTCACTCAGTAATTTTTGAAGACATCTGGTAGCATTTCACCAAACTGAATGGATTTTTGAGGGGAATTTTTTTTTCTTATTGTTGCCATTTTAAGGGGCTAAATACCATCCAGGAGACCTTTGGCATTCACATGGAATATGTCCCGGGGTAGCTACAAACCTCCAAATGTAAAAATGCCATATAACATGTAATTCTCCCTTTTTCTCTTCCTGAAAAATGTAAAGTATAATTGAGAAAGTTAAGGAACCCAGATGTGTAATGATTCCATAAATTCAGGATTAAAGTAATTTATAAAATTAATATCTGGCTATTGTTTAGACTGATTCTCTTCTATCACCAACACTGGTCAGTTGGTTTTCATGTTAGCAGGATCATTTTCAGGCAGCAAAAAAAGAGTTTTTTCCATTTTGCCCAAGTTTCTGCTTTCATTACAAAGAACCAAGAATAACAGAGCCTATGAATCAGTCACTAGGTAATGGACCTTTTCCTGTGGACATCAGGCTTACAGCAAGGAGATTTCGAATATCTCTCTCAATAAAATTACAAATGATCACATATCGTGTCCCCTCAGCATCACATATGCTAGTGTAAAACCCATGAATACTAAGTGTCTACTGTAGTGCAACAGATTAAATTTTGTAAGCTAATACCAATTTCCCCTTGGACTTGGATTTTACCTGCATTCATTTATTAGCTTTTTTTCCCCAGAAGTCATCCTGTCCAGTGCTCTCAAATAAAATATGTAGATTTTACTCAGTTTTTTGTGCCTGTCATACCTTATTGTTTAGAAAGAGCCATAAGACAGAGAAAAAAGTGTTAGTGCAAGATAATGAGTAGGGGGCTTTGGGCACTAGTATGTTGCATGTTGTTGTTTAGCTGTGAAGTTGTGTCTTGACTCTTTTGAGACCCCATGGATTGTAGCCTGCCAGGCTTCTCTGTCCATGGGATTTTCCAGGCAAGAATATTGGAGTGGGTTGCCATTTCCTTCTCCAGGGGATCTTCCCAACCCAGGGATGGAATCCACGTCTCCTGCATTGGCAGCTGGGCTCTTTACCACCAAGCCACCCGCGGAGCCCTAGTATGTTGCATAGAGCACAGTAAATAATGGGAAAACAAACAGAAAGCCTTTCCTAGAGTAGGAAGACCTTTTACAGGCCTTCAGTTGGCTACATTCACCCAACTCTCTTTTCACCTTTGATTTTATAAATGGGAGAAGTGAGATGAAATAACGTATCTCCCTAAAGTCACACAGTGGAGTCAGGGCTAGGACCCAAGTTTGCTGCCTCCTGTGTCTGTCTTCTTGTTATTGTGCCATGGTACCTTCTGAGACGTTGGCTCATCTTCATCAGAGAAATTTGGTCAGGAGTTGTCAGGAACCACAGAACATCTGAGCTAGAATGGGTGTGCTATATCATCTGTACCACTCCTCCCTTGATGTTAGGAGTTCTTTGCCACCCTGATGGGTTATTATCTGGCATCTACTTGAACAGTGGCTCATGAGGTGGACAGTCCGGCTTTTACAGATTTTCTGTATGGGGATCCCAGTTAGACTACCCTCTGATTTCTGTCCATTTGTCCCAGTTTTCTTCCTTGATGTATCAAGCACTTTCTATTTGTTAGTAATACAAAGTGAAATAAAATGTGTCTCCTGCCCTCTAGGAGCTTAGTAGGGGAAACTGTCAAATAAATGAGTAATGAGGAGCCAGCAGGATAAGTACTCTGGAGGGGTATGTGCTTTCTGTGCAGGAGAAACATCTAAATCAGGCTGGGACCAGGTGAGGAAAAGCTACCTGGAGGAGGTGACCCTTGATCTGGGTTTTGGAATAAATAGATAATTAGATGAAGAAAGAAGAGGGGGCATCTCAGACAAAGGGAAGAACCTGCAGAAAGGCTCAGAATCATTCTTTAGCACATCACTTTAGAGATGAGTATGATGATCTGTACAGCTGGAGGTAGGGAGATTTATGGCAAGTGAGGGGAGAGAAGGTGAGGAAAGGATGCAGGGGTATGATGCAGCCACCTGCATCGTGTGCAGTTGTGTTGTCAGAAGAGTGTTTTATAGCCTTCACCCCTCTTGGTGAAAATCACTCAGTCGTGTCCAACTCTCTTTGTGACCCCACTGTAGCCTGCCAGCTCCTCTGTCCATGAAATTTGCTAGGCAAGAATACTGGAGTGAGTTGCCATTCCCTTCTCCAGGGGATCTTCCTGACCCAGAGATTGAACCCCAGTCTCCTGCATTGCAGGCATTTTCTTTACCATCTGAGCCACCTTAAGATGCCTTCAAATTTAACTTGTCCTGCTTTGGAGCGTGATGATCAGAAAACTCTAGGTTCAAACCCTGACACCAGTATGAGGCCTTTCTAGGCGTTAGTTTCTTCATCTGTAAATTGAGGGTGGTAGTAATTTTTCCCAACTTTTGTTTAGATAAAAGGATACATGAAAGCACCTCACATAGTTCCTGACTCACTATAGCTGTTAAAAATCTTTCTCCTCTTTTCCTGAATTCTCTGTAATAATTACATCCAGAGGCCCTACCTTGGCTATTATAAACTCTAACATCAGACTGTTTTGTTTTTGGTGGTTTTTTTTTTGGCAAGGATCCTGTCATTTTTACCTAACCATACATTTCTGCATTATGGAGTGAAATTAAATCCAAAGTAAAGATTGCCCTTATTACTTCCTAAGGCTTTGAGAGAGAAAGTGATTAGAAAGGTAAGTTATGATTTTTCCAGATATCCTGCTTTTAGCAGACTAACTAAGAGAGTGAGATGATGAGGATTTCTGAGAGAGTTAGACAAAAAGGTCAGGGAAGCCACTGGATTTGATTGAAGTATGTGGAGGAGACAGTGTTTATATGATAGATATATTTTGTTTGAAGAAGGATTTTGAACCTACTCAAGTGTAGTAGCAATATGTCTGCAGCAGAGGATATGCTTTAGCTAAAAGCACGTGGGAGAAATATAGCCATCCTAAGAAAGACCCCAGAGTGTAAAAGAGTTGAATTATTTGCAGTGAAATGGTAACTCAAATTAGAAAGGAAAAGCCTTGCCTGGAGAAAAGTTGAAGTTAAAAAGTAAGGACTGGCTACTCTCTAATCCTGTCCAAGGATCTTTATCAAGAGAGGCAAGGGAGATGGGAAAGAGGAAATGAGACTAGTGGAGCCATGGGAAAGCGGGTGAGGGAGATTTAATGATGAAACGGAAGTGAAGGAAAGCATGATGTGTGTGGCTTTGTATTTGTATATTTGCTGTGTCAGAATAATGACTTTTCCCCTTCCTTCCTTCCTTTCCACGGCAGCCCCCTGCCTTTTTTTTTTTTTTGGCTAAATAGTCAGGTCTAAATTATAACCATGGTAAAATGATGACAGCAAATCTCAAAGTGAGATGAACTTCTATGAATAATACTCAGTTTCATGGAAAAACTTGTCTGTAGTTGATAATCTTTTCTTTACCTTTGGATTTAATCCCTTTTCATCATTTTCTATACCAATTCTTTTGAAAGTAAATTGACCAGGGCTGCAGATAAACACATACTCATTTGGTTTGATGTAATTTGTCTTCCCCTGCATCTTCACCATTAGTGTTATCCTGAAAATTAGTTTATATTTCAGTAAAATGAGGAATAGACTATAATAGCGTGCTGGGATGGTGATCATTTTTTCTAAGTTTTACTGAAGAGCTGACATCAAATATGTTAAGGCAAAAGGCAGGGTAGTTCAGCTGCAAGTGAAAATGGTTCTTCAATGTTCAAATGGTGACACAGTGGAGAGACAGATCTTTGCCTAAGAGAATGTAGTTATCACTAGAGCAAGTCAGCTTGAGATGGGTAGGCAGAGAATGGAAATGCAAAGGTCAGTTCTTACTACCATCCCTAATCCTTTTCAGGTATAGCAGAGAAAATTCATTCAGAAGAGAGTAGAAAAGGAGATGAGGAGGTGGGGGAGAGGGTGGGTTGCAGAGAGTGAGGAGGGTGCCTATGAGCCACCATGGTTTGTAGGGGCTCAAAAGTCAGCAGGTAGAATTAACACCATCAAGTGTAACACTCTATCCACCTAACTTGTGGTAGGCATTGTTGTTTAGTCGCTCAGTCGTGTCTGACTCTTTTGCAACCCCATGTACTGTAGTCTGCCAGGCTCCTCTGTCCATAGGATTCTCCAGGCAAGAATACTGGAGTGGGTTGCCATGCCCTCCTCCAGATGATCTTCCTGACCCAGAGATCGAACCTGGGTCTCCAGCTTGGCAGGCAGATTCTTTACCACTGAGCCATCAGGGATTGCCACATCGCAGTTTCCACTTTGTTCTCTCACTTGCTCGGTATAGTTTATCAAAGTTGTCAGGTTATCTGAGTACCTGTCCAGTGCCAGCCTTAGGGGCTAGCTGATTTTGCCAATAAATGTCTCAGATATTTACTGAGCATATGAGTGTGTGTTGTGTGTTGGGCTTGCAGAGAGAGGCGATGGTGAATCACTTGTTGTTTTTCCTCAAGTCCATTTATTTATTTAAAAAATACTTATGGATACTTACTGTGTGCCAGACACATTAGTAAGTACAAGTGTGGAAAATATCTTGATTTATTTAGATATCCTCCTGATAAGAAACATTCAGGTCAATTGCAGTTTTTACATTTATAAATGATGTGACTATGGACATTTTTCTTGTATGTGTCTCCCAGAGATCCTTTGCAGGAGATTGTCTTAGGTAGTGAAAATGAATAAACTATAGCTACACACATCAACATATGTGAATCTTAGGAGCATAATGTTGAGCCAAAAACCAAACACATATAAGTTGCAACACAGTAAGAAATCAGTATGATACCATTCATAGGAAACCAAAAGCATGAAAAATAAACATGTTGTTTAGGGACACATGCATATGGGATAAGACTATCATAAAAACAAGGGAATAAGTTACACAAAATTAAGACAGCGATAATTTCAGGAAGATGGAGAGTGAGATGGGGGAAGCACAAAAGCTACTGTACTGTTCCACCCATACAGGAAGTTCTGGTTAATTTCTGTTTATTTAGTGAGTAAATGGAACCTTGACATATATTTATATTATTATATTTTCTATATATATTTAATTTTTATTTAAAATTTTTAGAGGGAGGTGTGGATCATGACCTCAAGAAATTTATGGTTTATTGAAATAGAAAAGACATATTAGCAAATAAATGCCACAAAGTGCTTGAGCGATATGACTCGTGGTGTTCAGTTGCTTATAGTCCCATGTAAAGATTAATTTTTACATAATTTCAACTACACAGTTTCAATTCAAAGTAGAATATGATACATGCCATATGAGTAAAGTGCTATGAGAGTATAGAGAAATAACATTGATAGGTTATAGGAAAGCTGCTTAAAGGAGGTGTCATAAGCTGGATCTTGCAGGATGAATAAAATTATGAACTACATAGATCATGAGGGAAGAATTTTCTTAAAGAGGAGACACTTTCGGGCTTCCCCCGATGTCTCAGTTGTACAGAATCCGCCTGCCAATGCAGGAGACACTGGGTTGATCCCTGACCTGGGAAGATCCCACAAACCCCGGGGCGACAAAGCCCTGTGCCACAACCATTGAACCTGTGCCCTAGAGCCCAGGAGCTGCAACTACTGACTCCCGAGCGCCTTAGAGCCTGTGCTCTAAGAGAGAAGCCCCCGCAGTGAGCCCACATTCCACAGCTGGAGAGTAGCCCCCGCTGCTCTCTACCCCCGCCACAAGCAGAGAAAAACCTGCGCAGCAGTGAAGACCCAGCACAAAATAAGTAATAAATGAAATTATTAAAAAAAAAAAATAGGAAACACTGTAAACAAAAATGTAACATCCCTTGAGTACCGGGCATGACTGAGGATGACAATGAGGCCAGTGGATGCAGAGGGAAGAAGGGATGCGGCTAGACTCAGGACCTTTAATGTCATGCTAAAGAACTTTGTCTTTATTCTGCAACTACTCAGTGGATCTCAGATTTCTCTTTATCTGGTAGCATTTTGAAGAATGGATTGGAAAAAGATGTAGGGAATGGGAGAGTTCGCAGAGAGCCTACTTTGGAAAGTTGCAAGCAAAAGATCATGAAGCAGTGGAAATGGAAAGAAAGGGATGAACGTGAGAGCTAACACAGAGATATGACCTGATTGGTAATTGAATTCGGAATGATCTACTGCTTTCTTTATCTTATCTTTTTGCCCTGGTTTTACATTGACTTCTGCATCTGTCCCATCTTGATCTGCATCCTTGTATTTATTTAATTGCCATATAGCAAGCAACTGAGGAAAGGCATTACCAAGTGCATTTTACGTAACATCTTTAAAACATTTATCTGGGAAAGATGAGCAGTATTTGCAACAAATATTTATACCAGGGCAAATGGGTAAAGACTAAGGAGAAATATACTTTTCCTAATTACAGTGTTGATAACTCAGGATTTGATCACTTATCCGATTTAATCACATCAGTGCCTTAACATGTAAAGGTACCTCATGCACTACACTTTAGTTTCTTTTCACTTAAAAGTATTACATCCATTGGGATTCCCTGATGGTTCAAACCGTGAAGAGTCTGCCTGCAATGGGGGAGACCTGAATTCTATCCCTGGGTCTGGAAGATCCCCTGGAGAAGGAAATGGCAACCCACTCCAGTATTCTTGCCTGGGAAATCCCATGGACAGAGAAGCCTGGTGGGCTACATGGGGTCGCAAAGAGTCGGATACAACTGAATGACTTCACTCACTCACTCAGCACATCCATTAGCTGTTTTATTTTTAATTATTCAAGGTAAAGAGGATTATTGTGTTCCCAAAAAATTAAACAGAAAGTCTCTTAAAATTTCAACAAAAATCATTGTTGAAAATCTTTCTGAAGTTCTATGGGTATTGGTAGGTACAACTTACTAAACATATTTTAACCTTAACTTGGTGTTGAGCTTCTAGGCTTCATTTATGGTGTGTAGTACTGTAGTTGAAGAACAGGCCAAAAACTAATCACATAATATACTTCAGAAAGTATTTATTGTTGTTCAGTCACAAAGTCATGTCTGACTCTTTGTGACCCCATGGACTGCATTGCATCAGGGTCCCCCTGGCCTTCACCATCTTCCTGCATTTACTCAGATTCATGTCCATTGAGTCAGCTTTTTGTTATTTTTGCTGTTCATTCTTGAACACTGAACCCTACATGTAAGCTCGTGTTCTTGACATTTTCTATCCCTACCACCTCTCCTCAGAATAACATCCTGAAAAATATTTTTAGTTTATCTAAAGATTTTATATAGTTGAAGTCCAGTATATCAGTGTAGACAGATTTCCCAATTATAGTAAATTTAAGTATGGAAGAAAAACATCTCACCTTACTTTGTTTCTTTCTTCAAATACACTGGACCAAAGAGGTCTAACTGTCTTGAATTCCTCTTTCGGGACATAACAACACTTTACCCAAAGGTATTTATTTTTATCAATTTCTGGGGTGTTTTGGGGATTTCATGATTACATGCTTGCCAAGCTCCTTTGTTTTAGATTCCTACAGCCTCCTGCTCAGCCTCTAATTGCTACCTATTCTATCTGATAACTGCCTTTCTGTTTTGATTCTAGTGCCTTCCTAAACAGAAATGATATTTAGTCTTTGCCTTGGTATATCATTTAGGTATGCACTGACCCCTGCATAAGGAGACGTAGCTGTGTATGTTCAAAAGGCATTGGCTGGAAGGTGACAGTCCAACATGTATAGGGCATTTGGGAAGTTGAGGCTCTTCATTTTAGAAAGAGTTTTACAACTCTCTGCTGCTGTGGGTAGCCAACGCTTTGTTTGCCTTTAGCCTAGTAAAACTTGCTCTGTCTACACTATGTTACAAAACATATGGTTAGTGGGTGTCAACTTTCAGTGTTTCTTTTGCACAGAATCTTGGCCATGGTGGAAGCGATGGGGAGGGGGAGATACCTTTCTTTAATCAGTAGCAGGAGCATCTGGGGAGCATGTTTCACAATCTGCTCAGATTAGAACAGTGGTAACAATAGTGCCCACCACACTATACTCTCCGCATTTACCTGTAAGCTGCATCTTCATTGATTTGCTTCTGAAAATCACCTCTCTGACTTACTGAACTGAATTATTATGAGGCAGTCATGTAAAAATCATTGTCTTTTTTCCTATTCCTGTCAATCTTTTATTTTTCTTCATGACAAGCCAAATACATACTAGAAATTAGTAATCCTCATACTTACGTTTACTATCCTTGTGACTTTTTTGTTGTCAATTTACTGTTTCCTTAATCTCCTTTGCATGCCTTTTTCCTTTCTATTTCGTTTTTGCTCCATTTCCCAAAATGATCCTTGCATTTCAGTTTTGTGAACTTATCTTTTATTGATAATGCTTTAGTTTATTTTTTCCCCTTCAAGTAGTCTTTGTAATAATAATCTTCACATAGGGGTATTTCTGTGTTATTTTCTTTGAATCCAACATTTCTTTTCCTGCCATTGATAACTTACTGATTTTTTTTTTCACAAACAGCAGATTAATTCTCTACTCATTGTCTCTAAATTCAAAGTTAGAAACCTTACATATGCAAATTCAGTTCTATTTGCTTTAATTATCAAACTCTGTTTCCTTCAGTGAATATGTTCTGTTTTGCATTTAGATGTTGCTAGAAAATGAGGAGAGAGTATGTGCAAAATAAGGCTGGAGGGAAAGAAAGAATCATTTGGAGTTTTATTTTTCATTTAAAAAGCTAATTAAAATTGTATAACCTAAGCAAAGAAAAACTTTACTCTTTTGTGATCATAAGGGTGGACTGCTGGATCTCACAAATTAGGAAGTTCAGATGTTTCTTCTTTGTGTAGGCAACTCTGAGAGTGATCATTATAAAGGACAATGCAAGGGAAGTGGGGAGTTTGCATGGCCAGACCACAGGCAGCATAATCTGATTT
>NC_057398.1:44357123-44443582 GCF_019320065.1 Cervus canadensis | reverse complement strand
TCTTGCCTGGAAAATCCCATGGACAAAGAGCCTGGCTGGCTACAGTCTGTAGGGTCGCAGAGAGTCAGACACGACTGAGTGACAGCATGCACGCATGCAATGACTTGTGAATCTGGATGAGGGCGACGCAGTGGCAGGAAGTGGGGAGGGTGGGCTATGCCAATGAGCTTCATGAAAAGAGAAGAAGAATTCAGAAACTGAGTCTGAAAATCATTTTAAATGCAGAGTTACTGGTAATAATAAGGTCTAGGGGAATGGGTTACTAGAGGAAAAAAAAAGGAAAAGATCAATGGAAGTATGAGGGCAAAGTAGCTGAATACTGAATGAATTAACCTTGTGATTGTTGAAATATGTGACAATACTGCAGGAATAGAGAAAGCAACTAACTAGAGCATTTAATGAATGACAGAAGCAGGCAGTTGAGAAAGGATAACAGCAACCAGTAGTAATGGGGGATATAGCCAAATACCATTAATTTCAGTATAGCTTGGGATATTGAAATATGAAAGAAAAATAGCTTGGAGGTAACAAAGGAGAGTAAGGAGCACACCTACTTTACTTTCTAGTCCTGAGGTACTGGAAATACAAGATATAAAATAGCTTTCCAATAATGGGACTGCAAAAGAATTTAATTGCCTTAGAATCGCTGAGAAGGACTTTGAGAGACTGGCTTGTTTCAGACTTTATCTTACTGCAGAGAATTATGAAATATGGATAAAAATGCAATCACAGAAAAGAAAGCTATTTGAATGTGTCACAGAGCAATTAAGAGAACTTTTCAATACCCTGAGACAAACAAAAATGGAAATGTAACACACCAAAATTTATAAAATACTGCAAAAGCAGTTCTAAGAGGGAAGCTTATAGCAATAAATGCCTACCTCAAGAAAAAATTGTCTTAAGTAACTTAACTGTATACCTCAAGGAACTAGAAGAAGAAGAACTAATGAAGACCAAAGTTAGTAGAAGAAAGGGAATAAATACTAGACCAGAAATAAAAGAAATAGAGGATTAAAAGACAGTAGAAAACAATGAAACTAAAAGCTGGTTCTTCAAAAAGATACGCAAAGGTGACAAATATTTAGCTCGACTCACCAAAAAAGAGTGAGGGAAGATTCAAATAAAATCAGAAATGAAAGAGGAGCTATTATAACCAATACCACAT
The DNA here is from genome assembly GCF_019320065.1 of Cervus canadensis. Lineage (NCBI taxonomy): Eukaryota > Metazoa > Chordata > Mammalia > Artiodactyla > Cervidae > Cervus > Cervus canadensis. Next base: position 44,442,417 of record NC_057398.1, on the reverse strand, counting down.
TTTATTGGCCTAAAATCTACCGTGTAGATCAATGGAACAGAGTAGAGGACTCAAAACTAAACCCACACATAGGTGGTCAGTTCATTTATGACAAGAAGGCCAAGAATATACAGTGGGGAAGAAAGCCTTTTCAATGAATGGCGTTGGTAAAATTGGACAACCACATGCAAAAGATAAGGGCTTCCCTGGTGGCTCAGTGGTAAAGAATCCACTTGCAATATAGGAAACGCAGGTGATTCAGGTTCGATCCCTGGGTTGGGAAGATCACCTGGAGGAGGGAATGACAATCCACTCCAATATTCTTGCCTGGAAAATCCCAGGTCAAAGGAGCCTGGCGGGCTACAGTCCACAGGGTCACAGAGTTGGACACAACTGAAGCAACTTAGCATGTACACACACATGTACAACAACCACATTTCCTTTTTTATAACCAGTTTTTCTCTTTTAGTTAATGATTCTATGCACTTTCTATTAAATCATCTCAAACCTCTACAACTTACAACCTTAAGACAGTCTGGCACATCAGTCTACCTGTCTTATTTACTTTTTCTTGGCAATACCCTTTCTGGATCCCTCTTTCACATTTCAAGTCTACAGACCATTCCACAAGCTTTCTGGGCCTGTTACAGGGGGACTTACCTTCACCATCATGCTAAGAATTCAGTTTGCTTCCGTCTTATGTAGTCTTCTACATTCCCCCCCACCCCTGACCTCTAATTGGAGGCTAGTTACTTTACAATATTGTAGTGGTTTTTGCCATACACCGACATGAATCAGCCACGGGTGTACATGTGTCCTCCATCCTGAACCCCCTCCCACCTCCCTCCCCATCCCATCCCTCAGGGTTGTCCCAGTGCACCGGCTTTGAGTGTCCTGTTTCATGCATCGAACTTGGACTAACCATCTATTTTACATATGATAATATACACGTTTTAATATTGTTCTCTCAAATCATCCCACCCTTGCCTTCTCCCACAGAGTCCAAAAGTCCGTTCTTTATATCTGTGTCTCTTTTGCTGTCTCGCATATAGGGTCATTGTTACCTTCTTTCTAGATTCCATGTATATGCATTAATATACTGTATTGGTGTTTTTCTTTCTGACTTACTGCTTTCTGTATAATAGGCTCCAGTTTCATCCACCTCATTAGAACTGATTCAAATACGTTCTTTTTAATGACTGAGAAATATTTCTTTGTGTGTATGTACCACAGCTTTCTTATCCATTCGTCTGCCGATGGACATCTAGGTTGCTTCCATGTCCTGGCTATTATAAACAGTGCTGCGATGAACATTGGGGAACACATGTCTCTTTCAATTCTGGTTTCCTCAGTGTGTATGCCCACCAGTATGGCAGTTTTATTTCCAGTTTTTTAAGGAATCTCCACACTGTTCTCCATAGTGGCTGTACTAGTTTGCATTCCCACCAACAGTGTAAGAGGGTTCCCTTTTCTCTGCACCCTCTCCAGCATTTATTGTTTGTAGACTTTTTGCTAGCAGTCGTTCTGACTGGTGTGAGATGGTACCTCATTGTGGTTTTGATTTGCATTTCTCTGATAATGGGGGAGGTTGGGCATCTTTTCATGTGTTTGTTAGCCATCTATATGTCTTCTTTGGAGAAATGTCTGTTTAGTCTTTGGCCATTTTTTGATTGGGTCATTTATTTTTCTGGAATTGAGCTGCATGAGTTGCTTGTATATTTTTGAGATTAATCCTTTGTCTGTTTCTTCATTTGCTATTATTTTCTCCCAATCTGAGGGCTGTCTTTTCACCTTACTTATAGTTTCCTTTTTGTGCAAAGCTTTTAAGTTTCATTAGGTCCCATTTGTTTGTTGGTTTTTTTTTTTTCTTGGAACTGAGCTTTATTTATTTTACTTTATTTTAATTTTTTCTTTTTTTTTGGGTTTTGTCATACATTGATATGAATCAGCCATAGATTTACACGTATTCCCCATCCCGATCCCCCCTCCCACCTCCCTCTCCACCCGATTCCTCTGGGTCTTCCCAGTGCACCAGGCCCGAGCACTTGTCTCCTGCATCCCACCTGGGCTGGTGATCTGTTTCACCATAGATAGTATACATGCTGTTCTTTTGAAATATCCCACCCTCACATTCTCCCACAGAGTTCAAAAGTCTGTTCTGTATTTCTGTGTCTCTTTTTCTGTTTTGCATATAGGGTTATCGTTACCATCTTTCTAAATTCCATATATATGTGTTAGTATGCTGTAATGTTCTTTATCTTTCTGGCTTACTTCACTCTGTATAAGGGGCTCCAGTTTCATCCATCTCATTAGGACTGGTTCAAATGAATTCTTTTTAACGGCTGAGTAATATTCCATGGTGTATATGTACCACAGCTTCCTTATCCATTCATCTGCTGATGGCATCTAGGTTGCTTCCATGTCCTGGCTATTATAAACAGTGCTGCGATGAACATTGGGGTGCACGTGTCTCTTTCAGATCTGGTTTCCTCAGTGTGTATGCCCAGAAGTGGGATTGCTGGGTCATATGGCAGTTCTATTTCCAGTTTTTTAAGGAATCTCCACACTGTTCTCCATAGTGGCTGTACTAGTTTGCATTCCCACCAACAGTGTAAGAGGGTTCCCTTTTCTCCACACCCTCTCCAGCATTTATCGCTTTCTTGCGACTCCTGCTTTCTTTTGGTCTCCGTTTGCATGACATTTTTTTTTCCAGCCCTTCACTTTTAGTCTGTATGTGTCTCTTGTTTTGAGGTGGGTCTCTTGTAGACAGCATATATAGGGGTCTTGTTTTTGTATCCATTCAGCCAATCTTTGTCTTTTGGTTGGGGCATTCAACCCATTTACATTTAGGGTAATTATTGATAGGTGTGGTCCCGTTGCCATTTACTTTGTTGTTTTGGGTTCACGTTTATACAACCTTTCTGCATTTCCTGTCTAGAGAAGATCCTTTAGCATTTGTTGAAGAGCTGGTTTGGTGGTGCTGAATTCTCTCAGCTTTTGCTTATCTGTAAAGCTTTTGAATTCTCCTTCATATCTGAATGAGATCCTTGCTGGATACAGTAATCTGGTTGTAGGTTATTCTCTTTCATTACTTTCAGTACGTCCTGCCATTCCCTTCTGGCCTGGAGGGTTTCTATTGATAGATCAGCTGTTATCCTTATGGGAATCCCTTTGTGTGTTATTTGTTGTTTTTCCCTTGCTGCTTTTAATATTTGTTCTTTGTGTTTGATCTTTGTTAGTTTGATTAATATGTGTCTTGGGGTGTTTCGCCTTGGGTTTATCCTGTTTGGGACTCTCTGGGTTTCTTGGACTTGGGTGGCTATTTCCTTCCCCATTTTAGGGAAGTTTTCAGCTATTATCTCCTCGAGTATTTTCTCATGGCCTTTCTTTTTGTCTTCTTCTTCTGGGACTCCTATGATTCGAATGTTGGGGCGTTTCACATTGTCCCAGAGGTCCCTGAGGTTGTCCTCATTTCTTTTGATCCTTTTTTCTTTTTTCCTCTCTGCTTCATTTATTTCCACCATTTTATCTTCTACCTCACTTATCCTATCTTCTGCTCCGTTATTCTACTCTTGGTTCCCTCCAAAGTGTTTTTGATCTCATTCATTGCATTATTTCATTTTTAATTGACTCTTTTTTATTTCTTCTAGGTCTTTATTAAACAGTTCTTGAATCTTTTCAATCTTTGTTTCCAGGCTATTTATCTGTAACTCCATTTTGTTTTCAAGATTTTGGATCATTTTTATTATCATTATTCTAAATTCTTTTTCAGGTAGATTCCCTATCTCCTCCTCTTTTGTTTGACTTGGTGGGCATTTTTCATGTTCCTTTACCTGTTGGGTATTTCTTTGCCTTTTCATCTTGTTTAGATTGCTGTATCTGGAGTGGGCTTTCTGTATTCTGGAGGTCTGTGGTTCCTTTTTATTGTGGAGGATTAACCCAGTGGGTGGGGTTAGACGATTGGCTTGTCAAGATTTCCTGGTTAGGGGAGCTTGCGTCAGTGTTCTGGTGTGTGGAACTTGATTTCTTCTCTTTGGAGAGCAATGGAGTGCCCAGTAATGAGTTTTGAGATGGGTCTATGTGTTAGGTGTGTCCTTGGGCAGCCTGTATGTTGATGTTCAGGGCTATGTTCCTGCGTTGCTGGAGAATTTGCGTGGTATGTCTTGCTGTAAAACTTATTGGCTCTTGGGTGGTGGTTGGTTTCAGTGTAGGTATGGAGGCTTTTGGACGGTCACTTATTACTTAAAGTTCCATGTAGTCAGGAGTTTTCTGGTGTTCTCAGGTTTTGGGCTTAAGTCTCCTGCCTCTGGATTTCAGTTTTATTCTTCCTGTAGTCTCAGGACTTCTCCAACTATACAGCCCTGATAAGAAAACTTCTAGGTTAATGGCTAAAAGATTCTCCCCCGTTAGGGACACCCAGAGAGGTTCACAGAGTTACATGAAGAAGAGGAGAGGGAGGAGGGAGATAGAGATGAACAGGAGGAGAAAAAGGGGGACTCAAGAGGAGAGAGACAGATCTACGCAGCTGTCTGTTCCCAGAGTGTTCTCCATAGCCCAGTCACCTACAAGGATTCACAGAATTGGATTGGGAAGAGAAGGGGAAAGGAGGAAATAGAGGTGTTCTGAGGTAGAAAACAGAGAGTCAAGATTGGGAGAGAATAATCTTCGGTTTAAAAATAGGGCTTCTCTTCTTTTTTTTTTGTAAGGTTATAGTGTATTGAAAATGAAAATTAAGGAGTAGTAGAGGAGTACTAGAGGACTTTAAAAGAAATAAGAGAAAAAGAAAAATAGAAAATAGAAGAGAAAAAGGAAAGAAAAAAAAGAAAGAAAAAGAAAAAAAAAATTTTTTTTTCCCCCTAATTAAAAAATCGTAAAAGTCTGTGGAAATGAAAGTTAAGGAGTAATGGGGGAGTAATAGGGGATTTTAAAGGAAAATAAAAGAGAAGAAAGAAAAAAGAAAAAAAAGAAAAAAATTAAAAAAAAAAAATATTTAAAAAAAAAAAAGAGAAAAAAGTAAAATTATATCTAGGAGTTTCTCTGGAGCTGTTGCGGTCAGTGTGGGTTCGGCTCAGTTTCAGATAGCTCCTCGTTCCAGCTTACACTTCTCGATATCTACAGGCCCCTCCGGTGTAGTCAGCGTTTCCTAGAGGGATTTTAATCTGTTGCACCAGTCCCTTCTGAAGCGGTTCCCTTTGTTTATTTGGCTTCTGTTTGCCGGTCTCTTCAGTGCCTCATTTCCGCCCTGACACAGGCGGGCGGAGGTGGACTCTTATTCAGGTAGCTAGTTCCGTCGCTCTGCGGCGCAGGGAGGGGCTTGCGCTGTGGGGACAGGCTTGCGCCGCGGGGATGGGCTGGGGCTGCCGGGAGGGGCTGACGCTGCTTTCTCCGTCTGTGCTGCTCAGGCTCCCGGCTGGTCTATATGGAGCGCGCCCCGCGCTGCGCGAGGTTCCAGCCCTCGGGTGTTCCACAAAAGCGCGGAAGGAAAAGCTGCGCCTGCTCTCTGTGCCTTCCCCGTCAGAGCGGTCCAGGCAGCCAGGGGCTTGGTGGGCGCACTCTACCCAGGTGTGGCGCGCCCCCTCCCTTCCGCGGACCCAGACTCAGTTTCCGCTGGCGCCAGTCGGGCGTGCGCGCCTTCCGCCCTCCGCGTCCCCAGCCCCAGTCCCCGCCCGCGCCGGGTGCCTGCGCCCTGTGTCTCGCCGCGACCTTCCCCTCCCCCCTGCCTCCTGCCTCCTGGGCGGGGCTGGGCCGGTCCGCAGCCTGCGAGCTCCTCTCTGGACCCTCTCGGTCTCTTTGTTCTGCGAACGGCCGGCAGTGTGTTCGGGCCGGTTAATTTACTCTCTCTCTTTTGGTCTCCCACAGTTCAAGTTGGCAACTCACAGAAGTTCCCTCCGATTGTCCTCAGGGCACTCGGGCCTGGACCCTACCCCAAGCAATGCCGCCTAAGAGCTCCCGGGACGGATCTCCGTCCTTAGCTCTTTTGTCTCACTTTTTATCTTTTATATTTTGTCCTACCTCCTTTCGAAGACAATGGGCTGCTTTTCTGGGCGCCTGATGACCTCAGCTAGCGATCCGAAGTTGTTTTGCGAAGTTTGCTCTGCGTTCAGTTATTCTTTTGATGAATTTGTAGGAGAGAAAGTGGTCTCCCCGTCCTACTCCTCCGCCATCTTGGCTCCTCCCTCACATTTGTTTATTTTTGCTTTTATTTCCATTACTCTGGGATGTGGGTCATAGAGGATCCTGCTATGATTTATGTCACCTCTAGGAGTTTTATAGTTTCTGGTCTCACATTTACATCTTTAATCCATTTTGAGTTTATTTTTGTGTATGGAGTTAGAAAGTGTTCTAGTTTCATTCTTTTACAGGTGGTTGACCAGTTTTCCCAGCACCACTTGTTAAAGAAATTGTCTTCTCCATTGTATATTCTTGTGGAGGCTTTTATATTTGAGAAACTTATGTCCTCAGTTCTTATAAAGTTTCTTTATAATTTATTTTATTTTTTAAATTGTATTTGGAAAAGAATTCAAATCCACAAAAAAAGTTACAAGAATGACTCAATAAATACCTTCCTGCCCTGCACCTATTACACTGGTTCTCTTCCAGGGGAGGTTTTGTCTGCAACCAGGGGACAGGTTTTGAGGCAATGTCTGGAGACATTTTTGGTAGTTACAACTAGGAGACGCTACTAGCATCTTTTATATTTTCTTTCCGTCTGATTTTAGTTCTCTCTGAAACTCTCATAAGTAGATTTTCAAATCCTTTAATTGCTACTTTTAAAAATCACACTTGTCAACCTTTCTTTCTTCTTTTAAGTAGACCTTTTTTTCTCACTCATAGACCTTGAGTTACTAGTTCCCCTAATGTATCCTTTATGCATCAGCTTTTCAATGGTCATTTCCATTCCTTTAAGTTCATTATGTGTTGTAAATCACATTGAATTTGAACTTCTGGATCACTATTTTGGTTGTCAGCACTGTTTATATTAAGTTGACTTGATTGAATTTGATTTTGGATCCTCTTAATTCCTATGAACATCTTCTTGTTCTTAGGTTACTCTTTTGGAATGTCTTCTCAAATGTCCTTAAGAATTCCTGTTTCCTCTGTTTGATTTGCCTCAGCAGTAGCCATATGCTTTTTCAACTTGACTTGCTTCCTCTAGGCTGTTGATTTGTGTTAGGTGAACTGACATGTTCAATGTAGGCAGGCTTGCTACCTTAGAAACCTGGCAGATTTGGCTGTGCAGTCTTCTGTAACTACTGGGACAGCAAATGGTAAGGAAGAGTGATGTCGGCTTTGCCAAGAAAGTAAACCTCTGAAGCTTCTGGGTCCCCATCCTCCCTGCCATTGCAGCAGTGCTGGGCTCTGGAAGAACACCTCGTTCCAGTGAGCTCTGGCACTGAGACAGAAGCCTCAGGAGGGCTGTTCGTTCTCTGCTCCCTGTCTTGTTATCTAGGTAAATAGTTGTGTGTCTCCAGGAGGGAGAAGGAAGAGAGAGGTAGTAACAAGTATGAGCTCTGGCCACCAACATCCCAGACCTTATCATATTTTATTAAAACTGATGAGCCGTTTTAAATCATGTTTCACCTCTCTGTTTTGAATATGGAATTTTTTGTATAGTTTATTATGTATAATTTAAGCAAAATTTTTATTTTTTTCTTGGCAATTATCTTTTTATTTTTAAGTGTTTTAAAAATTATAGTTCATTTACAGTGTTTTCAGTTTCAGATATACAGCAAAGTGTTATATATATATTTATATATCATAACATTGTAAATTAACTATACATCTCAATTTATATATATTCTTTTTCAGATTCTTTTGCATTATAGGTCTTTATAAAATTATTTAATACAGCTCTCTCTGCTATACAGTAGATCCTTGTTGTTTAAATTTGGGATTAACATAAAATAGTGTGTGTATGTTAATTTATTCCTAATTTATTTATTTATTTCCTAATTTATTTCCCACATCCCCAGGTATCCCCTTTGGTAACCATAGGCTTGTTTTCTGTGTCTGTGAGTCTATTTCTATCTTGTGAACAAGTTCATTTATATCATTTTTTAAGATTCCACATATAAGTAATATATGATATTTTTCTTTGGTTTACTTCACTTAATATGATAATCTCTAGGTCCATCCATGTTGCTGCAAACAGCATTATTTCATTCTTTTGTATGGCTAATTAATGCTCTATTGTATATATATACCATATCTTCTTTATTCATGTATTCGTTGATGGCTTTTCATGTTGCTTCCATGTCTTGGCTTTTGTAAATAGTGCTACTATGAACACTGGGGTGCATATCTTTTCGAATTAGAGTTTATTCCAGATATATGCCCAGAAATGGGATTGCAGGATCATTTGGTAACTCTATTTTTAGTTTTTTAAGAAACCTCTATACTGTTCTCCACAGTGAATGTATCAGTTTTCATTCCCACCATCATTGTAGGAGGGTTCCTTTTTCTCTACACCCTCTCCAGCATTTATTATAAACAAATTTTGTTTTTAAATATAATTTTATTTTAAAGCCTAATGGTCCCTTAAATCAAGCATTCCTATAGATAGCATAACTGTTGAACTTTGAGGCAATAACAAAGCAAGGCATTTCCCTGGAAATGGTCCCTGTGAGCCCAGATCTGTAGACTAAAAGCAAAGTATCAAAGACAACCTGTGAAAAATTCTACAACATAGTTTTGACAGTATTTGAATAGATATATTAGAACTAAAACTGAAATGTGCACTTAAGATTCACTTTTTTCATAGCTTAAACATATAACTGATTGTCTAAAATTTTTTTCAAATATCACTCACTGAATGATTTGAAAACAAATACATCATGACTGGTGATTTTTACCCTTCGGTGTTCCCTTTAACCTTCAGGCCAATGGATTCCAAAATGTTGCTGATTAAATTGATGAAACTGTACTGGTTTTATTAAAGCTCCCAAGAATAGGCTATGACCTTTTTCATTGCTCACACAAATCAATACATTCAGAAGAAGAGACACTTGATTGGTAAGATAGATTTCGGCTGCAAACTTTGCTTTCAGGAAACATCTATAAGCCTTTCCAGAAATCTATAATTACTAATACTGATACATTTCCCTTTGATATATGCTTAAGGTTCATTAACTATCTGTGTTCAAAAGCTGGTGATAAACTCATTTTTATAATGCTATTAGGGATACATTAACATGGGATAAAATATTTAAAAATAAGACAACAGTAAACACTAAATTCAGGATCATAGTTGTATCAGAGAAAAGTGGTGGAGATATGGGTTCAAGCATAAACATACAAACAGCTTTAATGCAGGATATCTCACTTGTGAGACTGTCAGTATTTTGGGCAGGATAAGTCTTTATTGTGGGAGACTGCCTAGTGTATTGCCAGGTATTTAGCCACATCCCTGAACTCTCTCCACTGGAAGTTAATAGTGTTCCTCTAACCAGTTTTGACAACCCCAATTGTCTCCAGTTTTTGCCACAGGTTTCATGGGGGAAAGGGATCAGAATTATCACAGGGTGGGAAGCACTGCTTTAATCAGAGTGATAAACTTTTAATTTTTATTTTTAATAAGAAGGGGGATTCACCAATGTCCATTTGTAGTAGAGCTACATAATTTTCTTATAAGTTACATATATTCTCTTGAATATATAAATGATATATCATAAAATTTACTAAAGCTCTAGTAATATGCTTTGAACAGGTGACTTTCTAGAAGTAAACTTAGAGAAAGCTTTGTCTGATTTTCTTTCATGATCACCAAAGGGAATGTAGAGCTTTATTTTCCATTTTTAATCACAATGTACTAACATATTTCCTTTTGTGTCATCATGAAGAGTATTTTGACAGGATGTTTATTTTAAATTTGAAATATTTAATCATGCAATTTTTAGCAACTGGCTCGTTGCTAAAAATTGCATAATTTTTAGCCCAGAACTGAATATTTTTAGTCTAACATTAAAAATATACATATAGAGGTTGTAGGACTTCTATGTGCACAAAATAAAGTACAGTTTTATCTGATTCATACCATAAGAATAAGTTAGTAAAGAAACATAACCCCTCCAAACCCAGTTTAAATAACAATTGATTTATTCTAAAGATTTAGAGAAACTCAAGGTCTGAAGCGGAACTGGTCTGAGGATACAGGGCTGGCAAAGACTGCCCCCACTCTCCATTTTCCTGTCCTGGGAATACATTGTCTTTTTATCTCTTTTCCCCATGTGACTGGTTCTTTCACACTCTCTCTGAAGCTTGCCTTCTCCTACCCTTCTTTATGTGGACTTGAACAGTCATGGCATCCTCTCTGTGTTTATAATTCCAGCATAGCTTCTTTCCCTTGATTTTTTTGTGACTCAATATTGGATTCTCAAAAGAAGAAATCTCATTGGTCATCATAGTTCAGGTGTCTGCATTTGGTTCATCCAGCTGTGGCAAAATAGAGACTAAACTGATATACATAGTACCTATGATAGTACCTAGACCTTTCCATTTTGCATCATGTGGGTGCACTTAGCACTCTAAGAAGAGGGTATTGGCCAAAAAAAAAAAGGATGCACCTCTCAACCACATGTAGCATCAATTAAAGACATATCCATATTCCCTTTCATGAAACAGACAGAGACAGAGAGAAATGCTAGATATAAAGAAGATACGTGCATGTGTACATGCGTGCTCAGTCACTTCAGTCATGTCTGACTCTTTGCAAGTCTATGGACTGTAGCCCACTAGGCTCCTCTATCCATGGGATTCTCCAGACAAGAATACCTGGAGTGAGTAGCCATGCCCTTCTCCAGGGAATCTTCCTGACCCAGAGATGTCTCTTGCTTGGCAGGCAGATTCTTTACCACTGAGTCACCAGGGAAGCCCAAAAAGATAGTAGAATGAGGAGAATTTACATAACCAATAAAAAAGATAGTTTAGAAGTACATGTAAAATAAATTCTTGTAAGTAAAATATTGAATAATATGTTCAAAATAAAATGAGGAAGAGTTCAGTTCAGTCGCTCAGTCATGTCCGACTCTTTGTGAGCCTATGTACCACAGCACGCCAGGCCTCCCTGTCTACCACCAACTCCCAGAGCTTACTCAAACTCATGTCCATAGAGTCGGTGATGCCATCCAACCATCTCATCCTCTGTCGTCCCCTTCTCCTCCCACCCTCAATCTTTCCCAGCATCAGGCTCTTTTCCAGTGAGTCAGTTCTTCGTATCAGGTGGCCAAAGTATTGGAGTTTCAGCTTCAGCATCCTTCCAATGAATATTCAGGACTGATTTCCTTTAGGATGGACTGGTTGTATCTCCTTGGAGTCCAAAGGACTTTCAAGAGTCTTCTCCAACACCACAGTTCAAAAGCATCAATTCTTTGGTACTCAGCTTTCTTTATAGTCCAACTCTCACATCCGTACGTGACTACTGGAAAAACCATAGCCTTGACTAGATGGACCTTTGTTGGTAAAGTAATGTCTCTGCTTTTTAATAAGCTGTCTAGGTTAGTCATAACTTTTCTTCCAAGGAACAAATGTCTTTTAATTTCATGGCTGCAGTCATCATCTTCAGTGATTTTAGAGCCCAAAAAATTAAAATCTGCCACTGTTTTCACATCTATTTCCCATGAAATGATGGGACCAGATGCCATGATCTTAGTTTTCTGAATTGAATATAACTAAATATATATTTGTAAATATATAAATTATATAAATATAGTATCTAAATTAAGGTATAAATTAAGATAAAGCATTATCTTCAGAAATAGATGGGAATTAGATTTAGATAGAAAAAAATAAATAGTTCTTTAAAAAAAAGTGATATTTCAAAACCATATGTAGACAAATAGTTTTCCAGGTATATCATCAAATATTTTCAGTGGGTTTTCTTACACCAAGTCCAGTAATTTGTAGGGGGAAGAATGATATACCATGTGTTGTAACATAGCTGTCTTGACCCTGGTCACAGAGAGGTGTTCAGTAAGTGGGAGTTACTGTTATTATTATATATTGCTTGATCTCTACACACAGCTCCATTGGCCTTGTAGCTCTGGCCTTAGTAGAGCATCACTCTCTTCCAAGCTCTCAGCCTTCACTTGGGGTTCCTTAGTAGAGTGACGGGTCACACCTTTCTGATCTTTCAGATATTCAGTACCCTCTTGCCATCTGAACAACAGGGATGAAGCAGATCCTGATCATTTTAAATTTTACACTTTATTTGATATGCTTGAATTTGTTTTTATTTCTTCCAGTTTTATTGACATATTGACATACAGTACTATATGTTTAAGGTGGATTTGACTTATGTACAGCATGAAATGTTCATCACAGTAAGTTTACTAAATGTCTGTCTTCTCATATAGATACAGAATTAAAGAAATAGAAAAAAATTTGTGATGAGAACTCTAAGGATTTACTCTTTTAAAAACTTTCACCTCTAACATACATCATTGTTAATCATATTTATTATGTTGTACATCATAGTGCTTCTTTATCTTATAAGTGGAACTTTGTACATTTCAGTTGCCTTCGTTCAATTCTCCCTGCTTTTGTCTTTTATCCTTCCTACTACCTTTATACATTGCTGATTTACTACTTTTACTATATATTTTCCTTTACCAATGAAGTTTTTTTTTTCCTTTCATAATTTCCATGTTTCTGGTCCCTTTAACATTTCACTATAAAGCTGCTTTAGTGGTGCTAGCTTTTGTTTATTTGTAAAACTTTTGATTTCTCCATCAAATCTGAATGAAAGCCTTGTCAGATATTCTTAGTTGTAGGTTTTCCTCTTTCTTCTCTTTAAATATATTGTGCAGTTCCCTTCTGGCCTACAGATCTCTGCTGAAAATTCAGCTGAGAGCCTCATGGGAGTTCCCTTGTAGGTAATTCATTGCTTTTCCCTTACTGCTTTTAATTTTCTATCTTTAACTTTTGACATTTTAATTACAACTTGTCTTGGTATGGTCTTCTTAGCGTTGATCCTGTTTGGGACTCTCTGTGCTTCCTGGACCTAGGTATCTGTTACCTTCCCCAGCTTAGAGAAGTTTTCAGCTATTATGTCTTCAAATATGTTCTCTTCCCTTTCTCTCTCTCTCTTCTCCTTATGGGAGCCCTATTGTATGACTGTTAGCATGCTTAATGTTGTTCTTGATGGCTTGTAAATGGTCCTCCATTCTTTTTATTCTTATTCTTTTTTCTGCAGCAAACCCAAGGTCACTTTGATGCTCTTCCTCCAGAGATGAGAAAATGGTTCCATTAGTGCTGGTCAGTCTAGTGCTATTGAAGGGCACAGCCATTTAAACTGGCCAAGATCTCTTACGGATTGAGTTGTGTCTCCCCAAAGACAAGTTGAAGACCTACCCCGCCCTGTACCTCCAATTATGAACTTATTTAGAAATAGGGGTTTTGCAGATATAATTAATTAAGATAGGGTCATGCTGTAGCAGGGTGGGCCCTTAATCCAGCATAATTGGTGTCACTATAAGAAGAGGAGAAGACAGAGACTCATAGGGAGAAGATGTCATGTGGCAACAGAGGTGGAAAGATTGGGGTGATACATCTGTAAGCCAAGGAATGCCAAATATTGATGGCCACCACAAGGAGCTGGGAAGAAGCAAGAAAGGATTCTCCTCTACAGGTTTCAGAGGGAGCATGGCCCTGCTGACATCTTGAACTTCTAATCTCTAGAACTAAGAAAGAATAAGTTTCTGTTGTTTTAAGCCACTCAGTTTGTGGTACTTTGTCATGGCAGCCCTAAGAAAGTAACACTCTCCAAAGACAAACGCTGCTCTTCATCCACTTAGGAGCACTGGCAACTGCCTCTGGGGGTATCACACCCTCCATGCAGATTTGGGTCTCTCCATGATTGCCATGGTAACTCCCCACTTTGGACATTCAGATTCCGCCTTTCCCAACTGTTCGTCCTCTGGGATGTTACTATTCCAGGACGGCTGAAGGCTAAGGAACATGTGCCTGTACTTATCTAGGATAATGAGTTTGCTCCACCCACAGAGAAAATCTTCCTGGATGCTTTCTTCACCTCAGATCCTCTCCCAGCTTCCTGGTTTCTCTTTGTATCTTCCTGCCACAAGAACCCAGATGCATACTTAACATCTCCCCAAGAGTTATAGGTTAAGTTTATAGTGTAAATCACTCTTTCTTTCTGTATCCTGAAATGTAGCCATGTGTGTGTTTTGGCAGGAGTGGGACCGGGGGAGGCCTTCCCTGATAGCTCAGTTAATAAAGAATCCACCTGCAATGCAGGAGACCCCGGTTCAGTTCCTGGGTTGGGAAGATTCACTAGGCTGCCCACACCAATATTCTTGGGCTTCCCTTGTGGCTCAGCTAAAGAGCCAGGTAAAGAATCTGGTAAAGAATCTTCTCAGGTAAAGAATCTGCCTGCAATGTGGAAGACCTGGGTTCAATCCCTGGGTTGGGAAGATCTCCTGGAGAAGGAAAAGGCTACCCACTCCAGTATTCTGGCCTGGAGAATTCCATGGACTATGTATTCCATGGGGTTGCAAAGAGTTGGACACAACTGTGTGTGTGTGTGTGTGTGTGTGTAACTGGATCACTTTGCTGTATGCCTGAAACTAATGCAATATTATAAATCAATATATGAATCAATAAAGAAAATGAAGGCCAGTTCCTTGTTGAGGAAAGCCATATTGTTAAGAAAGACCAACCTTTTTACTGATTGCAAAACTGTAGGAAAAGTATCCCAAAAGTAGAAGAAAAGAAGAGCATGGCACGCCTATCTCACTATCTGAATGATAAATCAAGGAGCAGGGATCTGAGTCAGATCTGACTTGAGAAGCGATGATCTTGTCATTTCATAGGGAAAACTTATTCTCTAGTATTCCTTTGTATTCTTTTTGGGAATAAAGTAGCTCCTCAGGGGTCCTCTATGAACTAAACTAATGTAAATGTGTGGCTTCCTTGAGTGCCAGCTATGGTGGATGCAGACCATGAGTGTTGCTGCGGGTAGGTGACTGCACGTTCAAGGCCCTGACACAGAGGCTGACTGGGATTTCCTTAAACTCCTAGGAGCTGAGGTGACCTACATGAACATGACTGCCTACAACAAGGGCCGACTGCAGTCCTCCTTCTGGATTGTGGACAAGCAGCATGTTTACATCGGCAGTGCCGGTTTGGACTGGCGGTCTCTGGGACAGGTAATCTTTTCATTACATAGAGTTTTGTCAGCATCAAAACTACCGCCTCCATAAAACCCTCAGTCACCTCTACTGTGATTGAGAGAATTTAAACCTACAGCATTTTTTTTAACTGCACAGTTTTAGTAGCTTTACCCTCAATTAAAGCAAAATAATTTCCTTGTCAGAATCATTTCACCAAAAGAACTGCCATTGCTTCAGTGCTTTTATTACTCAGATGCTCTTCCCACATTCTTTAGAGCATGTGCTGTGCTGCGCTTAGTCACTCAGTCGTGTCCGACTCTTTGTGACCCCATGACTGTAGCCCGCCAGGCTTCTCTGTCCGTGGGATTCTCCAGGCAAGAAGAGTGGAGTGGGTAGCCATTCCCTCTGGGGGTTCTTCCTCCTGATGTTTGACCCTCAGACTCTCTAGACTTCCAGGATGGTACAGTGGTAAAGAATCTGCCTGCCAATGCAGGAGACGCAGGAGATGTGAGTTCGATCCCAGGGTGGGGAAGAATCCCATGGACAGAGGAGCCTGGCAGGCTACAGTCCATGGGGTCGCAAAGAGTCATCACAACTTAGTGACTAAACAACAATAGATTCTCTTAGAGGGCTATCTTTATGTGGAAGCTTCTCTGTGTAGTTTATATGGGTTTGATTTTTTTTTTTTATGTGAGGGCTGTTTTTGCAATGGATGTCTGCCACCTCTTTTCTCCATGTATGCCGACCTTTATCCCCTTGATAACGGTGGGATTGATACTGTGGTGACCAGAGCCTGCACCGGGTATTGAGCAGGGCCTCCTCTCTGCTGTGTGATTGTCACTGCCCTGTTAGAGGTGGGGTTGGCTCCCCAGTGGTTGGAGTAGAGACTTCCAGGTCTGTATCTTAGCCATGTTTCTCTCCTGTGATGTGAGGTAGGCGGGACTGAACACTCCCGCTGGAAGGGAAGCCACTGGAGCTGTTCCTCCTCTGGAGCTGTTCACCTGTGGGTGTGCTCTGTTGTGTCACTTTTCACGCCCCGTGCTGGCTCACAAATCACACTGTTGGTGGCCCTGCTCTCAGCCCTACTGTACCTGTGGGTATGCTGGCAGTTGGCCATGGTGTCTCTCAGGCATTGTTTTCACCGGACCGTCTGTGTGTATCCATTGGTCAGGTCCCAGGACTGTAGTAACCATGCATCTGGACCCACTCTGGGGGCTGTGGAGGCAGCTTAGATTTGGCCTGGTCCAGGAGGGTCACAGAAAGTCAGACACAACTGAGTGTCTGAGCAGAGAACAGAATCCTGGCATGTCTATGCCCGCAAAGCCCATAGGCCCTAAACCTACACCTGTCTCAGCTATGGGAGCATTTATCTGTTCAAATATCCCACAGTCGCTGAGTTTTCAAAGCCAGCAGTGGGGGTGTAAGTCCATGGAGAGATTTCAGCTCTTCCTCCTTGGTCACAGGGCCCCTGGATCTCAGCTGTAGTTTCAGCCCCACTTTTGCATGTGTGTCTCCCACCAGCATCTACTTCCAAGGCTGCCATGGAACACACATGCCTGCCCAGGTGGGCAGAGAGAGGCAGCGATGGGTGGGGCATGTGAGCTACTCAGGTGAGTGCCCCTCCCGGTGCCCACGGAGGCAGGGACCAGCCCATGGGATGAGGGCTGCAGTGGTAGCCCCACTGCTTGCGGGCCATTCAACAGTGGCTCCCTGTAGCTATGGTGGCCCAGGCTTTTCCACAAACATTTCCAGTTGTGGAGTTTCTTACTCTCATTCCTTCAGGCTGTCTCTTTACAGCCAGCGGCTATCCCCTCACTGGGTCTGCTCTCCAGAACCTACATTCCATCACCCAACCCCCTCTCTGCGCCAGCAAACACACGTCTCAGGCTGAGGCCAGACAGCTCTGGCACTTACCTCCCGGGTAGGTCTTATGCTGTCCTGCCTGCCACAGACGGGTCACCGCCCTCTCCTCTGAGCCCCCAAAGCTCCTCTTCTGTCCCAGTTGATCTCCCCACTGGTGAGAGGGCTTCCCCAGTTGCAGGAACTTTTCCTTTCCTTCAGCTCCCCTCCAGAGGTGCAAGACTTTATCCCATTGCCTTGTTTCTATTTGTCTTTTGTCCTACCTGGTTGTGTGGGGGTTTTACTTGTTGTTTCAGGTGCCCAAGGTCCTTTGGTAGTGTTCAGCAAGTGCTCTGAGAGAACTGTTCTGTTAGTAGATGTATTCTTTTTTTATTAATTAATTAATTAATTTTGACTGTGCTGGGTCTTCACACCACCTTTACTGCACGACCTTTATTTACTCTAGTTGCAGAGAGTGAGGGCTACTCTCTAGTTACAGTGCGTGGGCTACTCATTGCAGTGGCTTCTCTTGTTGTGGAGCATGGGCCCTAGGGCACGTGGGCTTCAGGAGTTGTGGCTCCCAGGATCTAGAGCACAGGCTCAATAGGTGTGACACACAGGCTTAGTTGCTCCACAGCACGTGGGATCTTCCTGGATCAAGGATCTAACCCATGTCTCCTGCACTAGCAAGTGGGTTACCACTGAAACACCGGGGAAACCCTGATGTGTTCTTGATGCATTTGTGGGAAGAGGTGAAGTCCACATCCTCCTGTTTCACCATCTTGACTCCTCTCCCCTGCTAAGTGGTTTTTAACTTGAGCATCATTTGCTTTTTTTTTTTTTTAAGAAAGTATGTTTTCCTACCACTGAATTTTATTTTTTTGTTATTAACTGATAGAGTTTAAAGTTCTGTTAATTCCATTTGAGGTTTGCATTATTGAGGTTTAATGACATTTCTCTCCAGATTTTTGAGCAAGTAATCTTTCTCTACTTCCTTCTATGCCTTTCCTTACATAGACAGACATTCATGTATTCAAGTATTGGTTTCTCTGCTTGAGGATTATTCCTTTGTCATTGCTTTTAGTTGTTTATTTTGTACGAAAGTAAGTTGATCTTTTAAATGTTTACTCTCTGCGTGGTCATTTAGATATTATTTCCTTTTTAAATGTATCATCATTATAAAATACGAAAATTTCCCCACTTTAAACATGGTAAATACAGAGAGAAGATAAGGTGCAAGTTATTTCCTATTCATATGAAGAGCAGAAGCTATTTTATGAATTTTCCTCATTTCCACATTTCTAAGTGGTAGCTAGTTTCTTTTCAGTTATAGAGAAGATCAGAGGAAGAAGTGGGCAAGGACCTGGACCTGGTTCTCTGTATCATGACTAATCAAACTGCTTTCTTAAAGACAAGCCAACTCCTATGCTTCACTTAATGTCATTCTCAACAGAAACTGGAGAATCACCATCTCTCCACTATTGGCACTGCATGGCACTGAGCCCTCCAGTCTTTCTAGAAGAGATGTCCCTCTGACCTCATCCTGGTCTGTTCTCAGATGGAGAAGGAAATGGCAACCCACCCCAGTATTCTTGCCTGGAGGAGAATCCCATGGGCAGAGAAGCCTGGCAGGGGGTCCATGGGGTCGCAAGAGTCAGACACGACTTAGTGACTGAACCACCACCACCGCCTAAACCCAGAATGGGAGGGAGAGTAAACCAAGTGGACTTCTTAGATTTCTTCCCTTCAGCTCAAATATACCAACAAAGTTATACTTTTAAAAACATAAATGAATTATCATGCTATTTCTTAAGTATGGAATAAGTGTATTTTAAGAATTTTTAAATAATTCATTTTATAATTCATAATCTCGGGCTCCCAGGTGGCTCAGTGGTAAAGAATCTGCCTGCCAGTGTGAGAGACATAGGAGATGTGGGTTTGATCCCTGGGTCAGGAAGATCCCCTGGAGAAGGAAATAGCAACTCACTCCAGTATTATTGCCTGGGGAAATCCCATGGACAGAGGAGCCGTGGGCTACAGTCCACGAGGTCACAAAGAGTCAGACACAACTTAGTGACTAAATAACAACAATCTATATGTCAACTGCTAACCTACTTCTCTTACATCAACAGCCACCATTTCTCTGCCTCCTCTCCACACATAGGCACTCATGTTGTCTCTTTGTCCACCCTTTCCCCTTAGTTTTTGCTATTTGAAATCATGTTGTTACACTTGTATCATCTATTTTAAATGTTTTCCTTTCATCTGTGCTTGAGTATTTGGGCTTTTTTCTTGGTTTACTTCGTGAGACATAACACATTGCACAGCAGGGCTCATGTGTTGGAAAAGATTTTTTCATTTGAGAAATGTGTGTGAGACTAATATTTACATGAAAAATTATAATACATTTTCCAAGTATCAAACTCAACCTATTCCATTAGCTTTATATTTTGTGACGTTTTCTAGTGAAATCAGATTATTACTATCAATTATTACCTTAAGTCTGTAGCTATTGTTGTTTAGTTGCTAAGTTCTACCCAATTCTTTATTACCTCATCCATGAACTGCAACATGCCAGGCTTCTCTGGCCTTCACTATCTCCCAGAGTTTGCTCAAACTCATTTCCATGGAGTTGGTGATGCCATCCAACCATTTCATCCTCTGATCCCCTTCTCCTCCTGCCCTCAATCTTTCCCAGCTTCAGTGTCTTTTCCAATGAGTTGCCTATTTGCATCAGATAGCCAAAGGATTGGAACTTCAGCTTTAGCATCAGTCCTTCCAATTAATATTCAGGGCTGATTTTCTCTAGCATTGACTAATTTGATCTTCTTGCAGTCCAAGGGACTCTCAAGAAAATTCTCTAGCACCACAGTTCAAAAGGTTCAATTCTTCGGTGCTCAGTCTTCTTTATGGGCCAACTCTCACATCTGTACATGACTACTGGAAAAACCATACCTTTGACTATATGGACCTTTATCGGCAAAGTGATGTCTCTGCTTTTTAATCTGCTTTAAATCTATAGTAAGTAAGAGAAATAATAAAACTAATGATAAGAGTTTCAGTGTATTGCAGATTTTCTTTATGCTAGATATTCTTCTAAGTGTTAAAGAATATGAACTCATTCAATTTTCACAATAACCCTTTCTTTTAAATACTACTATTATCACTTTATTTTACAAAGGAGGAAATTGAGACACACATCAGTAATCTACCCAAGGTCACCTTCCAAGAAGCTTCAAAGCAAGAATTCAAACCAAGGCAATCTAATTCCAAACCCTTCTCTCTTACTGTGTGCTAATAATTTTTAGAAATAAATTACATTATGAAAAATCATTTTCTTTCAGGATTTTTCTGTCATGCTAAACAATAAATTTCCTCTAACTCTTTTCTCTTTAAGAATAGCTAACAACGCTATTCCGGAGAAGGCAATGGCACCCCACTCCAGTACTCTTGCCTGGAAAATCCCATGGACAGAGTCGCCTGGTAGGCTGCAGTCTATGGGGTCGCTAAGAGTCGGACATGACTGAGTGACTTCATTTTCACTTTTCACTTTCATGCACTGGAGAAGGAAATGGCAACCCACTCCAGTGTTCTTGTCTGGAGAATCCCAGGGATGGGGGAGCCTGGTGGGCTGCCGTCTATGGGGTCGCACAGAGTCGGACACGACTGAAGCGACTTAGCAGCAGCAGCAGCAGCAACAACGCTGTTCATCTAGATACCTTCACTCATTCACATGTCTTTTTAAGAAATTTTTTCACTGGAGTATAGTTGATTTACAATGTTGAGTTCGTTTCAGGTGTGCAGGAAAGTAATCAGTTATACATACTCATCAATACACTGTTTTTAGATTCTTTTCCCATATAGGCCATTTCCAAGTATTGAGTAGAGCTCTCTGTGCTATACATCTCCTTATTAGTTATTTGTTTTATATATAGTAGTGTGCATATGTCAATCCTAATCTTTAATTTAGCCCTTACCCCCTGGTAACCATGGTACTTTCCTAGTGGCTCAGACAGTAAAGAATCTAACTGCAATGTGGGAGACCCGGGTTCGATCCCTGGGTTGGGAAGATCCCCTGGAGAAGGGAATGGCTACCCACTCCAGTGTTCTTGTCTGAAAAGTTCCATTGACAGAGAAGCCTGGCAGGCTATAATCCTTCTGTAGAATCAGACACAACTGAGCAACTAACATGCTTCCCTGGTAACCATAAGTTTGTTTTCTATACCTGTAACTCTGTTTTGTAGATAAGTTCATTTGTACCCTTTTTAAGATTCCACATATAAGCAACATCATATGATATTTGTCTTTCCATTCACATCTTTCTGATTGCAAACCCATGATGACATGATAGCCACAGAGTGATGTATTTAAGTTCTGCAAACTCAATTAATTATCTGAGTTGAATTTCAAAGACTAGAAGTCAATGTGTGTGTGCTTCTATATTCTTCCGCAGTGGTTCAAGGTGCTCCCCTAGAATCTGTGGCCACGGGGAGTCCTGTGGGGGGGAAAAGGGAGCTCTTAAAATCACTAAGGAGGAAACAAAAAAAATGCAGCACTAACAAAGCAAACAAAAGACTAACCAGTATGTGAAGTAGAAGGAAAAGGGCACAAGTCTTCAAACCACAGGGTTCTGGAGGCGTGATGCTGAACTAGAAAAAGCTGAAAAGGGAAAAGTGAAACGCTTTTAGTAAAAGTTACTTTTATAATTTTTCAAATATACCCTCTGAAATGAACTACTAGCCTGGAATTGGAGGCAAGACTCAGTAGGTTCCTTGCTCACGTGAATCTGGCAGTTCTGTATAGGGAAAATATTTAAATAACATTTTGAAGTATAATTATAACAAATAGGAATAGGCCTATTTGACTCTGTTAATGTGTATTTTAATCTTATTGTTTAGTTGCTAAGTGGTGTCTGACTCTTTTGCAACCCCAAGGACTGTAGCCTGCCAGGCTCCTCTGTCCATCTTAGTCCATCTTTATTCTGAAAAGACCTGAAAGGTATATCTTAAACCAAGCCAGCTGTTGGAGCAGGGAACACCGGAGCTCTAAGATAAGGCCTTCCAGTGACTGTGTTGGTGATCAAAACAACCCAGGACAGGATGTGGATTCAATCCTACAAGCTACGGGAGAAACACTGAAGATCTGTGATGGGCCAGGACCTGACAATCCTGGAACAAACCTAGAGAAAGTGCTCAAGCTGAGGAGTGAGGAAAGCATGAATAGAGACTCTGTGGCCAACATTAAAAGGGAAAGTGACAGGACTGAATTATGATGGTGTGAGGTTAATTTTATCTATCAACTTGGCTAAGCTATCATGCCTATTTGTTTATTCAAATACCGGTCTAGATGTTGCTGTGAAGGTATTTTTTAGATGTGATTAGCCTTTAGACATCACTTTACCAACAAAAATTCATCTAGTCAAAGCTATGGTTTTTCCAGTACTCATGTACGGATGAGAGATTTGAATCATAAAGAAGGCTAAGCACTGAAGAATTGATGCTTTCAAATTGTCGTACTGGAAAAGACTCTTGAGAGGCCCTTGGACTGCAAGGAGATCAAACCAGTCAAGACTAAAGGAAATCAATTCAGTTCAGTTCAGTCGCTCAGTCATGTTTGACTCTTTGTGACCCCATGAACCACAGCACGCCAGGCCTCCCTGTCCATCACCAACTCCCAGAGTTTACTCAAACTCATGTCCATCAAGTCGGTGATGCCATCCAGCCATCTCATCCTCTGTCGTCCCCTTCTCCTCCTGCCCCCAATCCCTCCCAGCATCAGGGTCTTTTCCAATGAGTCAGCTCTTCACATCAGGTGGCCAAAAGTATTGGAGTTTCAACTTCAACATCAGTCCTTCCAATGAACACCCAGGACTGATCTCCTTTAGGATGGACTGGTTGGATCTCCTTGCAGTCCAAGGGACTCTCAAGAGTCTTCTCCAACACCACAGTTCAAAAGCATCAATTTTTTGGTGCTCAGCTTTCTTCACAGTCCAACTCTCACATCCATACATAACCACTGGAAAAATCATAGCCTTGACTAAATGGACCTTTGTTGGCAAAGTAATGTCTCTGCTCTTTAATATGCTATTTAGGTTGGTCATAACTTTCCTTCCAAGGAGTAAGCATCTTTTAATTTCATGGCTGCAATCACCATCTGTAGTGATTTTGGAGCCCCAAAAAATAAAGTCTGATGCTGTTTCCACTGTTTCCCCATCTATTTCCCATGAAGTGATGGGACCAGATGCCATGATTT
This sequence comes from Cervus canadensis, assembly GCF_019320065.1. Taxonomy (NCBI): domain Eukaryota; kingdom Metazoa; phylum Chordata; class Mammalia; order Artiodactyla; family Cervidae; genus Cervus; species Cervus canadensis. Next base: position 44,419,222 of record NC_057398.1, on the reverse strand, counting down.
TCTGAATGTTTTCTGAATGTTGAGCTTTAAGCCAACTTTTTCACTCTCCTCTTTCACTTTCATCAATAAACCCTTAATATTCATTGAAAGGACTGTTGCTAAAGCTGAAGTTCCAATACTTTGGCCACCTGATGCAAAGAGCTGACTCATTGGAAAAGACCACAATGCTGAGAAAGACTGAGGACAGGAAGAGAAGAGGATGGCAGAAGATGTGATAGTTAGATAACATCACTGACTCAAAAGACGTGAATTTTAGCAAACTCTAAGAGATAATGGAGGACAAAGGAGCCTGGCATGCTGCAGCCCATGAGATCAAAAAGAATTAGGCACAACTTAGCAACTAAGCAACAACATTTAAATAGGTAGACCTGAGTAAACAGATTATCCTCCCTTATGTGGAAGGGCCTCATCCAGTCAACTGAAGACCGTAAGAGCAAAAGCTGAGGTTTTCAGAAGAAGGAATTGGATCTCAAGACTGCAACATAGAAATCCTACCTGAATTTCTAGCCTGCTATACAGACTTCAGGCTGAATATGAGAACTAAAAAGTACTTCAGCAGAAAAGACATGGTAAAGCTGTGTCACAGGGACTGATCGGTTATAAAGAATGAGCCAGAGAGAATAATGGATATTGTTCCAGCATCTGGATGGACCTGGGCCAACAAGGAGAAGGACCATACCATCAAGAGAAATGGGGAATATCAGAGGGTAGGGGCCATTCTGATGTCCAACAGGCAGTTGGAGAAACAGTAAAGAAATTGGCCAGTATTGATGCTTTTTATCTAACAACTTGGGCATCTGAATAGTGATAGTTTCTTGATTGACCCTAAAGCTGCTGATTTCATCACAGCTCCTATTTCTGACAATAACCATTTTGTAGCATGGTGACAAGAATTGTACCCCTTCTGCCTCGCCAAGCTGGTCACTTCTTCCTAGTCTCTGTGGGTTGAAATCATAGCCTGATGTTAGCGATGAGGAAGGGTGCTGAGACTTATAGTGTCTTTGATTCTCTCTTCTTGTCCCTTTTTCTTTCAATTAAAAGAACAAAGCACTGAGGTAGAGTTTTGACGACTGCATGGGTGTGCCAGTGGGCAAGAGGAGGGCATTGCTTTATAGCGCATCCTGCCACCCTGTTCAGTGCTAGCATTGAGCTGACGTTTTCACAATTTATGATTTTCTAAAGACCTGTTTTAGCTCCTATGGCAGTGGGCATTGGTCATGAAAGGAAATAGATGTTGGAGCCAAAATGAAAATTAACCAAAGGAAAAGGCAATTCAATAGCAAAAAGAAAAAATTAATATTCCTTAGGCAACATGTAATGAAGGAAAACAAAGGATTCATTCCTCCAGTATTGATTCAGAAGATTACCTGGGCTGCTCAAAAAGGTCATTTTTTGTTTGCATGTGAATTCTAAAGTAAATGAGGAGCTAGAAGTCCCTGTTTCATATATAAGAAATGTATTAGCAGACGGATTTTCAGTAACAAAGCCATGCTTATTTTCTACAATTTCAAAGTAACAATTTGGCAGAAATATTGTTCAGAAGAGGCATAAGTAGGAAATCGTCTTTCCTAGTCTCACCTGAGATACATTCTCACAAAACCAGCTTGCTATTATAAAATACTCTCAAATTGTGCGATTAAGTGAAGAAATAGGAACACCACTTGCTCTCTCCTGTTCACCTTTCCCAAGATGAAATTCACTTAGTAGGTCATTCTCAAGTGAAATTTATTTCTAAATATTTTCCTTCATATGTCCCTGCAACACTTGCCTCTTCAATCTGTCCTAAGTGATGTGATAATCCTAGGTATCCATAATGGCTCCTTAGATAGCATGTCTCAAGATCTCTATCCTGGCCACTTTTTTTTTTTTCTAAATATAATCCATTTGGTTAAAGTTCCTCTTAAAATATGATGCCCAAAATTCAATATGGAACTTCAGAAGTAGCCCTCCCCTGCAGACTTTAGCTTGCAGTCACATGGGCACTATACTTATAAACATAGAAGCTAAACCTGAGTTTAATGTTTTGCTGGCCTCATTATTTTTTTGTTTGTTGTTACTAACAGCATTGCTTGGCAATATAGCATAATAGTTGGAGTCAGATAAAACTAAAATTGAATTTTTTTTCTATCTCTCATAATTATATAACCATAGGCAAGTTTTTTTCATTTCCCTGAGCTTAAATTTCTCTCAACAATTGATTAATGATACTAACCTCCTACAATTGTTGGAGATCAGATTGGATCTCACACCCTAGCACTGGACCTGCAGCCCAGCTACTGCTCAGTAAATTGTAGCCAGTAGAGCTGATGGCAAGGAAACTTTTTTCTTTCTTTGATAAGTTATCTAGATCAGTAGATCAAGGGAATGTTAGAGGTGCTGGCATTTATTTGCTATTTTTGGCAAAGATTTTGTAAATCTCTCTAACTCATGGCCTGGTTAAAGGTATAGCATAGTGGGCAGCAGCCCAGAAGGGACATGGGCTGGGGGCTGTGTCCCTCTGAAGGGAGATCTCACATGTCTTAACCATAGAGCTTTATTCTACATCCTGTGCTGTTCAAGGTTATCATCAACAGTCATACCTAGAAGGCAACTGACCAAATTTACCAATAGCCCAAATCTGGGAGATATAGTTAAGGTCTCAGTTTTCAGAAACAAGATTTCATGAGATTTCAGTGAGTTCATTCAAACAATATTCACAAGAGGAAAGTGAACAGGAGCGTGGAAATAAATGAAGACCACCCAAGTGAGAATAAGCAAGCAAGATAATCAACCACTACCTCTTGCATTTGGCAGAGGCTCAAAGACAGGCAGAGAAGTGGAAAACTTTGTAGTGGAAAATTGGGACGAAGCTATTGGAGGCTGTTAGCGTAGGGAAATTGTAGGAGAATTAACTAAAAAGTAGGGTATCCTATGTAATGGGCTTCCCAGGTAGCTCGGCTGGTAAAGAATCCTCCTGCAACACAGGAGACCCCAGTTCAATTCCTGGGTCGGGAAGATCCCCTGGAGAAGGGATAGGCTACCCACTCCTGTATTCTTGGGCTTCCCTGGCGGCTCAGATGGTAAAGAATCTGCCTGCAATGTGGGAGACCTGGGCTCAATCCCTGGGTTGGGAAGATCCCCTGGAGGAGGGCATGGCAACTCCCTCCAGTATTCTTACCTGGAGAATCCCCATGGACAGAGGAGCCTGGCAAGCTATGGCCTACGGGGTCACAAAGAGTCAGACACAACTGAGTGACTAAGCACGGCCTCCTATGTAATTGATTAAGGGTACATATTTACCTTTATGTTGTTGGTCCTAAATTGGAAACCAGACGAAATGAGGGTAGCTGATAGTTATTAATCAAATGCTGCCCATTTTATGGGGGCAGTTGCTGCAGGGGGTTATTATTTGGCTCTCTGGGCTGGCTGCTGAAGGTGGTGGGTCAGAGTTGTATTTTTATATATGGTCTGGGCATTGTCCATTTGTATATTCAGCCTCTCAGGGATGAACAAAGCCTTCTTAATCCCATGACTCTTACCGTCCACTTCCCCACAGGCTGGTTTTAGAATCCCAAACAGGTGTCTGGCTGCCTATATTGCGAACTGGGATGGGGAGTCACCTGCCTGTGGGTTATTACCTGAAATCCCAGCATCCAGATGTTGGATGCTTAAAAAAATTTTATCAAATGAATGCCTGAATTAACAAACTAGAGTGTGCTTATGAACCATGTAAGATAGCCATATCATACGAGAGAACTGGAATCAAAACTTGAAAATTATAGGAGAAATGATTAACAGCAAAAGCCTGGCCACGCATACTCAGTTTGTGTGTTGGACTTAGTGACAGACCAGTGACTTTCACCAAAAGCTGGTCCACACCAATTTAGTAACATTTCTGACATCACCTTCATGATTGTTAAGAATATGCTATCATTATGAAAATTTATTTTTATACACAGAAAAATACCACTTGTAACCATGAAGTTTTATTTTGCATTGTTTTTAATACTGAAGTAAACTACTTGCCAAAGCTTGCTGAATATATACGTACAGATTTTGTTTCATTCAATAAAAGTTTATCAAATATGTTTCACTGGATTTCTTTGAGAGTTCAGTCAGACCTAGGAAATTCATTTAACAAATATATTAACCAAGATTCACTTAGGTGAATTTTATTGCCCCATTTTTTCCTACTTCATGGCTTTCATATTTTAATTAGAAAAAAATTAAAATGCATTATCCTGATACAGTGACTTGCTAAAATACTACTTTTGTACCCATAAATCATTCTGCATACTTCAAGTTTACAGCTCAAGCATTTATTATTATAATTAGCTGTCACTTTAGTCCTTTATTGTTGAGTTCAACAAAATTTAACTGTCATATTTTTTTAAAAATCCTTTCTGAAGTTTAATTCTCTCAGCAAACTGTGTATAGAAAATTAACTCTATTGCCTTGTACCATTGTAACATGACCTTCTTAACCTCCACCCACAAACTATTAAACTACTTCTATGTTGTCTTAGTCAAGTTTGAATGTACCATATTTGGACCTTAAGAACTGCCTAAAAATACTCATCTACTTCTAACTTGGCCTGTGGTGCTGGCATGTTTATTCTAGAAGTAGCAGTCTGAATTTCATTCCCAGAAGCCTGCAGGAGAAATCATGCTTTATAATAAAGCAAGACCAAGATAAACCAAACAATATATAGAAATGCTAATAGGTTCATAGTTTTGAATAAGAAGTTTATTCTTTTTAGAAATTCCCCATGCACATTGATTTATTTAATCCCCACAGCAGCCCTGTGAGATATTAATATATGAAACATGCTCTAGATATTAATATATGAGACAGGCTTTAAATTTGCAAATCAGGAAATTGAAGAATGTCCTGGAATTATTTCCTTGGGTAACATTAGAGTTAGGAACGAAATACAAATTCCCGGTTTTCATGCAACACTGTTTTCCCTGTGCCTGAATAGTGGTCCAGATGTCCCACATTTATAGTGATATCCTGCAGGTGGAGAAACTAGAGCAGCTTCTCTAACTGGAATACAACCAAAAACCAAAAAAATATGCAAAAAGACAGTGCAGAGGCAAAACTCCCCAAAACTATAGCCTTTTACTTATTGGAGCACCTCGTTGGACCTTATTCAAAATCCATTTATTCTTAGGCCCACCATGGGTCTAATTAATCTCCAACTATGGCCAGTAAGAAGTCACATGTCAGAGAAGAAGGCTGACAGTCCAGACAAGTGAGAACTGTCCATAGGAGTAGACACTGATCATTGAAAATGACACACGAATTCTGGAATTCCAGTATCATGAACCAATCAACGTTAGCCAACCTCTCTACCTCCCAGCCGGCCTTCAGGATGACTATGACTTTCCCTTTAGGGAAAAGGAAAACTGTCCATTCACTGCTTCCTATTCAGGACACAAGAAATGTGCTTAAACTTTTGAGAGATAAGCCCCTGAGAACAGCTGGAGGGTTAGTCCTCTAAGCAGTCATCTCTTATCTCTGGGTAGTCTGAACCTCTAAAGCAGTGCCGTTCAATAGAAATATACTGCAAGCCACTCATGTGAGTCACATATGTGATTTAAAATTTTCTGGTAGCCACATAAAAATGTAACTAGGAAAAAGGTCTAATTAATTTTAATCATATATTTTATATAATATCATGTATCCTAAATATTATCATTTCAACATGTCATCAATATAATACATTTAATGATGAGATATTTTACCTTTTTTTGATAGCAAGACTTCAAAATCTAGTGGACACTTCACACTCAAGCACAGCTCAGTTCAGACTAGTCACATTTCAAGTGCTCGATAACCACGTCTGACTAGTGACCATCTTGCTTGCACAGGTCTAGAGCATCTCTTTCTCACTCTTGAGGAGGCAGAATATGTTTTTTTCCAAGTTAACACACAAGCCTGAAGAACTAAGGATTTTACTCAGAAAAGATGGTTTTATATCTGACAAATAAATCAACTTCCCTTGGAAGAACTGGTCTTTATGGTGTTAGAACCTCTAGAAGTTAGGTTGCCCATGGAGCTATGAGTTTCAGGATTTGGAAAGCTGTGAAATTGCATTTTGCAGGCCATTTAATACATGGCACTGATGTAAACTGCTTATTTTTACCTCCAGATTTATGGATTAGATGTCTTTTTGTAGCATGATATTGATGTTGTTCTCAGAAGTCAAATATCTATTGTTTTTATCTGCCAAAAGGGTCCATAAGGGAACATCTCTAAAACATGCTTTGCCTGCTGCAAACAAGTATCATTTCCTGGCTATGTTATTTTTATTTGTTCATTTGTTCATTCATTCAGCAAACATTTAGGATCTACTTTGTGGCAGGCTCTACTGAAAGTGCTAGGGAGCACACAGATAAAGAAGCCAGCTCTCTTTCCTTAAGATGAGAAGTAAACATTTAGAATACAGTTTGATGTGTGTGTAATTAACTCAGACTAAGGAAAGGGTCAGGGACAGTTCCCTGGAAGAGCTGGTACCTGAGCTGAACTTGAAGGATAAGTAGAGATGAACTAGGGAGAAAGGTTTTCCTTTGCACAGAGTTGAAAGGAAACAGCATGGCTGATTCTGAGAAAAAGCACTTACCTAAGTGGCTGTTACACACAATTCCACCATGAGTGGAGGAGATAGGAAGATCTTAGAGTCTTGGGTATCATGCAAAGAAGCATGGATTTAGCCTAAAATTTGGGGAAACCTTCTGAAGAGTTTTAGGCAAAAGAGATGCAACTGTGGAGAAATGGATTATTGTTGCTGTTCAGTTGCTAAGTCGTGTCTGATTCTTTTGCACACCCGTGGACTGTAGCCCGCCAGGCTCCTCTGTCTACGGGATTTCACAGGCAAGATTACTAGAATGGGTTGCCATTGCCTTCTCCAGGGGATCTTCCCAACCCACGATAGATTCCATGTCTCCTAAACTGACCGGCAGGTTCTTTACTACTGTGCCACCTGGGAAGCCCAGAGAAATGGTTTGGATTGGAGTACAGCTTAAGAAGATGTTGCAGAAGTGAGTCAGTAGGGGGTATGGGAGAGGGTAAGTTCCTGAACTAAGTCCATGGCAGTGAGGAAGAGTGGGAAAGGAGGGTCTCTCCTGGTCTGGCTGAGCCCTCTGGGTTGGCTCATTCCTTGTCTCTGTTTTAGATTCTTCATTGTCAAATTTCTCCCAAAAGAAGGCATAGGTGAGTCAGGGTATCCTGAGTCATATCAGCCTATGTACCTTCTGCTTGGAAGGCTATAACATCACCCCATTTTTTAAATAGAGAAATCCCCAAACATACAGGTGCACGAAACGAGCTCAGCGGCTGCAGCATGCAGGCTCTAGAGCACAGGCTCAGCAGCCAGTGGCGCATGGGCCCAGCTGCCTCGCATGCACGTGGGATCCTCCCCGACCAGGGGTCAAACTGGTGTTCCCTGCATTGGCAGGTGGACTCCCAGCCACCGGACTGCCAGGGAAGTCCATGACAATGAAGTCTTTGGAAGGATAATCATCCCTGTTGGTTGTCTACGCTTAGTTTATAAAACACTTTCTTACACATTAATTTGTCTGATTCTCCCTTAACTACTGACAGGGAGAGAGGCCTCTGTGAACTCTCCTGAGGTCACAAGTGTGGCACTGAGATCCAGAAACATTAAATGATCAGTCTGAAGACATGGTGACACGATAGCTCCTGAAGCGACTGTTCTAGTCTCTTCTATCAAAACGGAACCTGATGTTACTCACTCAGGTGATACACTGATGAGTGGCCCTTAGAATAATCGCTTATTGAGTAACAGTTTATTGTCCCGATGATCAAACACTGTCTGCAATGAATGAACAATGAAGCAAATGCTTCTGTTGGTCCCACTCTGAGAAGCCATCGGTCTGTGTAGCAGCTGCCACCAATTCATGCTCTCAGCCAGGTGAACACTTCCATGGAGATTGCCTTGGCTGCGGCTGCCCTCCTTGGTGGGATTTTGTCTCATTCCCCAGTGGTTACTCTAAACCTCCAGATTGCCTCTCACCATCCTAGAGATCCAGCCAAAAAAGCCTCCCTGAGTTCTCAAACTCTCCCAAAGCAATGTGATATTTTATGAGAATCCAGAAGGCAGAAGTAGTGAAAAATTATGCCTGCTTCTCTCTGCATTACCTTAATGGATTCGATCATTCACTCTATCCAGATCATGCCAGACACTGGAGATAAAAAGAGATCAATAAAAAACAATTTCCCCTTTCAGTGAACTTACCATCTGATGGGAGAGTCAGACTGTAAATCAAATAAACAAAGAAATAAAATAAGTAGAGTGATAGATGCTGAAAGAGGAACAAACAGAGCATTGTGGTACTTGGTAATGGGAGGGGAAGATACGGGGACAGAGAGAGAGAGAGAATTCCAGGAAGAATAAGTGATTTGCAGAAGGCCTGGAAAACTTTTCTAGCTTGGTTTATACAAGACACATGTGACTGAGATCAATAGAACAGGCCAGAGAGGTAGGAGGGATCTCAAGACTCCCTCTTCTAACTTCTTTTACCTCCTCAAGATTCTGTGGTTTTTATCCCACCCTCTCCTTCATGCTCAAGGACTTCAGCATCTTTAGCACTTTAGGCAATTCATTTAACTGCCTCTTCTGGTCCTCTAACCATTTTTTTTCTTATTATATAGCCCAGAGTTCAAACTACCATCTTTCTCACTTGCCTAGTTCTTATGAACCATTTTTTTAAACATTTTTAACCACTTTTTAAACTTTTATTAACCATTTTTTAACTTTTTAAACCATTTTTTAAACTTCCCAACAAGTTTTTTGGGAAGAACTTTTTCCGCAAATGTGATCAGACACCACAGAGATTTATTGGTTTCATTTTTAATCCTGAAGGCATCTTTCTCAGAACTTTTGTTGAAAGTGCCATGAAGGGTTTAAGTTGAAATAATGAAGTATCTGAATTACCTGTCATGAACAGGAGTTTGTGACATTGTACAGGAGGCAGTGATCAAGACCATCCTCAAGAAAAAGAAATGCAAAAAGGCAAATGGTTGTCTGAGGAGACCTTAGCTGAAAAAAGAAAAGATGCAAAAGGCAAAGGAGAAAAGGAAAGATATACCCATTTGAATGCAGAGGTCCAAAGAATAGCAAGGAGAGATAAGAAAGCCTTCCTCAGTGATCAATGAAAAGAAATAGAGGAAAACAATAGAATGGGAAAGACTAGAGATCTCTTCAAGAAAATTAAAGACACCCAGGGAACATTTCATGCAAAGATGGGTACAATAAAGGACAGAAATGATATGGACCTAACAGAAGCAGAAGATATTAAGTAGAGGTGGCAAGAATACACAGAAGAGCTGTACAAAAAAGATCTTCATGACCCAGATAATCACGATGGTGTGATCAATCACCTGGAGCCAGACATCCTGGAATGTGAAGTCAAGTGGGCCTTAGGAAGCATCACTATGAACAAAGCTAGTGGAGGTAATGGAATTCCAGTTGAGCTATTTCAAATCCTAAAAGATGATGTTGTTCAAGTGCTGCACTCTATATGCCTGCAAATTTGGAAAACTCAGCAATGCCCACAGGACTGGAAAAGGTCAGTTTTCATTCCAATCCCAAAGAAAGGCAATGCCAAAGAATGTTCAAACTACCACACAATTGCATTCATCTCATATGCTAGCAAAGTAATGCTAAAATTCTCCAAGCCAGGCTTCAACAGTATGTGAGCCATGAACTTCCAGATGTTCAAGCTGGATTTAGAAAAGACAGAAGAACCAGAGATCAAACTGCCAACATCCATTGGATCTTTGAAAAAGCAAAAGAGTTCCAGAAAAATATCTACTTCTGCTTTCTTGACTATGGTAAAGCCTTCGACTGTGCGGATCACAATAAACTGTGGAAAATTCTTCAAGAGATGGGAATACCAGACCAGCTGACCTGCCTCCTGAGAAAACTGTATGCAGGTCAGGAAGCAACAGTTAGAACTGGATATGGAACAATAGACTTGTTCCAAATCGGGAAAGGAGTACGTCAAGGTCATATATTGTCACCATGCTTATTTAACTTATATGCAGAGTACATCATGCAAAATGCTGGGCTAGATGAAGCACAAGCCGGAATCAAGATTGCTGGGAGAAATATCAATAACCTCAGATATGCAGATGACACCACCTCATATCAAAATAGCTAGATACTGTTTACCCAGTAACCCAAAGTTCCCTTCAAGCCTCTGCACTGTGTAGGCTTCCACCAGTGTTCATCTTCTGAGATCACCCCACTATAGCCAACTGTATACAGCAGTCCTCCTACCTAACTGCTCTCATGGCTATATTCCTCGGCCTCTCTCTGCCTTAAATTTTGTCTAGATCATCAAACCCACTGCTTCAACTTGATGTCTTATCTCTGTGCCAGTGATGTCTTACATCTAAGCATCTCTAGTTTTAAATGCATTCCCAACTCTCCATTCAGTTTGCAAACATACACTTCTACCCTCTGCATGCTCCACCATAAAGTCTTATCTCTGTCTTAAAAATAAACATGGCTCCACTGTCTTTTCCCCACCCTAACAGCTCCTTTTCTTCCTTTTTTAAAAACAAAGTTATTTATTTGTATTTTTTGGCTGCACTGTGTCTTCATCACTGCCTGTGGGCTTTCTCTAGTTGTGGCAAGCAGGGGCTGCCCTTCATGGCAGTGCACAAGGTTCTTATTGCGGTGGCTTCTCTTGTTGCGGAGCGCGGGCTCTAGGCACCCAGACTTCAGTAGTTGCAGCGTGCAGACCCTAGAGTGCGGGCTCAGCAGTTGTGGCGCACAGGCTTAGCTGCAGCTGCTGCGCGGCACGTGGGATCTTCACAGACCGGGGATCGAACCCCTGTCTCCTGCATTGGCAGGTGGATTCTTAACCCCTGGACCTCCAGGGAAGTCCCACAGCTCCTTTTTTCTTTGTCATCACTATTTCTGTACATTGACTTACTTTTTAAAGCCAGTTCATCTCAAAACTGCCATAATCTTTAACTTTTCACTCCCTCTTGCCATTCCCTGCATCCAATTGATTTTTAGGTGATGAAGCTTCGATCTTCCCTGTGCCTCCCACAAATATAGCCATCTTTCTAGTTATGTGTACCCTGGAGCATGTACCCTCATTAGTCTATCCTGGGACTGACTAGCCCACAGTGATGTCTTCCTGCTTCTGGCCTCTCCCATTGTCGTCAGTCCTAAACCCTACACACAGGTTCGTGTTGCTAAATTAATCGTATTTAATTAATGTGACTCTCCTCAGTCTGACATTCAAAGCTCTCCTCAGTTTCATTCCCACCTATCTTTCCAACCGTTACATCCATGGACTTACACACCAGCCAGATAATATTACTAACTATTCCCTGGGCAATATTCATATTTCTTGCCTCTGTGTCTCTGCACATACTCCTTCCTCTGTATGGAATGCTTTCCCTGTTCATACTTCCTGGGGCCATTTCTATCCATCACATGTTCAGAGATGTAAACCATCAAATATATATGAAAGTTTACTTATAATGGCTAAAAAGGAAAGAAAAAAGTAACCTATGAATCTCACAAAAGAATGGTAAAATAAATTATGCTACATGCACTTTATGAAATATCATGAAGGCATTAAATATTATTTCTTCAAGAGATATTTAATAAAAAAATAAGTTTCAAAATTCTATATACAGAAGAATACATAATATATACATGTAGATAGTGTTAATAGTATATATATATATGTACATATATATATATATATAAGTTGTGAATATGTTCAGCTGCAAACAATAAAAATTCACAGTGGCTTGCATACATCAGAGTTAGGTTGTTTTACAAAGCAAAATGCCTGCGAGGAAACAGATCAGAGCTGACATGGTGGCTATAAGTGATATCATCAAGGATCCTGAGTCTTTCTGCCTTCATCCTCCTGTTTGCTGCATCATGGTCAAAAAGTAGCTGAAAACTTGAAGTTTCAGCAAGCATATAGTGGAGAAGACAGTAGTAGCCAAGGCAGGTTTCTCCTATTAGGGACTTAATATTTAGGAAGGGAGGTCCTGCCCAGGTACTTTTCTTGCATCTCCTGTGGCCACCTGACCATCCCTGGCTGGGGAGAAGGAGGGGAGACTGTGTGTTGAGTCAACCAGCTGAGAGTGTTTGCCATAGTGGATGTGTCTGGGGGATTAATTTAAGGGTTGATTTTCTTCTCCTCTGATACTAGGAATATATATACTTTTATATCAGTGAAAATTTTAATAAGAAACTCTACCCATCACATTTTATCACAAATGCCATCTCCTCTTTAAAGCCTTCATTTTGTGAAGTTGATGATATGTTTGGTTTTTTTTATTTCAAAGTAGAATGTGGAAAAATGATAGACTTCAGAGTTGGAAAACCATGAGTTCAAATTCCCTATGTGTCCATGACTAGACTGTATAATCATTGAAATCTCAGTTACCTAATCTACAAAATTATAATTATACTATTTTATGGGACTTTTGTGAAGATTACATGAAATTATATGAGAAAATATAGGACTGAATAGTTTTTCAGTAACTAGTACTCTTTATCCTGAAAATTCATAAAATGCTGTGTGTTTCTCATGTTACCTCTGTTTTGCCTTCTGAAAAGCTGTTGTGTGTTTTTTCATTTCCCAGTTTTCCCTTAATGAAGGACAGTAACTATATACCTAATTTTTTAAAAATTCCTTACAGGATATAGAACATTGCCTCCCACATAGAATATAATCAACCAGTATATTAAAACTGAGTTCATATTTTATTAACAATACTCAAATTATCCATCCCAGGATAACTGCCAAAAAACCAATCATATCACTTTCTCCTCTGCACTCTCAGTTCTGATGTGGGTAATGAACTGGAATTGTCGCCAAGCACCTGTTTATGGGTAATCACTCTGAGTTGTGAAGACAGTTGGTGGCTCCACAATTGTCATCAAGAAACCACAGGGGTTTAGGGTCTTCTGGAATACTGTCAACACCACACACTGTGAAGCTTTTCCATCCTTTCCAAGAAAAACTGTGAAAGAATCTCCAGTTAAATTTAAATTTTTATCATTAAAAAAAAAAAGCAGAGAGCATTCTTTTAATTTCATTTCAATGATATAGCCAATGTAACTTATGTTAGAAGGTAAAAAGAGAAATGCATCAAAGCTCTAACTAGAGACCTTTAAGGGGATCTTGAGAATGATTCTCTGACAAATAAACATTTTCCCTCCCATAATATCTCTCTGCCCCAGGCAAGCCTTGTGGAGCTGTCTTCTCATTGCTTTTGTCTTATCTGAAAATAAAATCAAAATCTTGTTTATGGCCATCTAAAAAATAGCTGCAGTTATTTTTTGTCCTCCTACCCCGAAATCAAAATTATGAAAAGGACATGCAGTATTCACAGATTGTTTTATTAACATTCCTAGTCATAGTTCTCCTAAATAATACATGCATCTAATTGTTCAGTTAGAAGTTTAGAGTCTGATATATTGATAATTCCTTTTACCCAGCTTCTTTCTCCCTTACTGTCTTTCAGAAGCACACAGCCTATGGTGGGTTTTCACTGCATTTGGCAAATGAAACATCACTCATTATGGTAGCAGTGTGGAACTGGACTGCTTTGACTATCTGGGTCCAGTTAGGTTGCAGCCTCATTCATCTCAGGAACACACTGTGACCACTGTGTATGTCCCCAGATGGATTCCACATGATATAAATATGGACAGCTAGCTATCTTAGTGAGTCCATTGCCTAAGGCTTCAGACACTGTTTCATACACTGAGGGGCTGTGAACCAAACTACTTTTGCTTAAGAAGCCTGCTGGAGAAAAAAGTGGAAATTAGGAGAGGCAGTCTTTAGGCTTGGTAAGCAAGTTCTTGTGGTCCACCCGAGGGTGACCACTGGATCACATCTGTTGATTACCTTCCATGTCAAGAATCTATTTCTCCTACCCCATGTGAAAAAGCAAATATTCCAGTGCTCCCTGCCCTTCTGTATACTGTCCCAAGCTGTTCTGACACTCTTGCTTTTTATTTTTTTTTTGACTCTGCAGTGAGATTTAAATCTCAACAGGGGGAAGCATGGAGTCTCAAACTTCAAGTTTTTAAATCCTTTGAATCATAATTTCTTAATCAGAAAAGAGCTTGGAGCTGTGGTTCCCAAACTGAGAGACAAGTCACCCTGGAACACTGCTGTAAATTCCTGGAGTTGTTACACATTAGTTTAAATTTTCAAGGGAAACACAACAAAATTGTTGATCTGGTCACCAAAAATTTACTATCTTGAAATAGTCCATAATTTAAAATCCTTTGTGAAACTCAGTTTTTGGTGGGGCATAAACCTTTGTGGAGAAGGAAATGAAGCAATATCCAATCTGATTCCAAGGTTTGAGAAATTGTGCCAAACAGGCACACATGTCTCATTCATAAGTTATTTGAGACTGAAAAAACAATGTTTTTTCTTTAATTTATGTGTATAATATTTAATAGGCTATTAAGTTGTCAGGAAATAAAGAAAAATGAAGTCATTTGGACTTAACTACTTAATAAATCCAAGTCTTAGGTGTTTCTTTTGTACTAGGTGTGCTATGCAACAGTTGTCAAGACACTCACTAAGTATATGCTATGATCTGAGAGAGTTTGGGGACCTCTGCCTTAGTGGTCAGTTAGTCCAACTAGTGGAGACACCTATTTGTTGACATTGACAATGATGTTTTAATAAAATATTTAAACCTTAGTAAAGCAAAACATACTACAGTTTATAACCAACTACCCTCGTTAATGGGCTTCCCCAGTGGCTCAGCAGTAAAAAAAATCTGCCTCCAATGCAGGAGATACATAAATGCATTAATGCATTATACATATGCATTAATACAATGCCTTAATTAATATAATGCACACAATGCATTAATACATAAAATAAGAGATGTGGGTTCGATCCATGGATTGGGAAGATCCCCTGAAGGAGGGCATGGCAACCCACTTCAGTCTTCTTGGAGAATCAGTGGACAGAGAAGCCCAGTGCACTACAGTTCATAGGATCGCAGAGTCGGACAGGACTGAAGTGACTTAGCACACATTTATATTTATATTTATTGTTGTTGCTGTTCAGTCGATAGGTCATGTCCAACTCTTTACAACCTCATGGACTAGCCTGCCGGACTCCTCTGTCCATGGGATTTCCCAGGCAAAAGTACTAGAGCAGCTCATCATTTCCTTCTCCAGGGGATCTTCCCAGATCAGGCATTGAATCCATGTCTCCTGGCAGACAGATTCTTTACCACTGAACCACCAGGGAAGCCCATATGTGTGTGTGTGTGTGTGTGTGTGTGTGTGTATGTCATTAAATCCTTACCTCAAACATTGAAGGTAGAAATTACCATCTTGACTTTTACCACCAAGTAGAGATCAAAGAATTTACCCTAAAGGACCAATGTTAAGCAAGACCAGTTGAGAAATCTATGTTTTTAATACTGAGCAAAATCATCCTTAATTAAACAATCAGCAAATACTTTTTTTAGATTTATTTTTTATTGGAATATAGTTGCTTTACAGTGTTTTATTAGTCTCTGCTGTACAACAACATTAATGATCCACAAGTATAAATACATCCTCTCCCCCTTGAGCCTCCCTCCCACCTCCCCCATCCTACCCCTCTAGTTTGTCACAGAACACCAGCCTGAACATCATGTGTTATTCAGTAACTTCCCACTAGCTATCTATTTTACATAGGATAATATATGTTTTTCAACACTACTCTCTTAATTTGTCCCACTCTCTCCTTCCCCTCTGTGTCCATAATTCCATTCTCTATGTCTGTGTCTCTATTCCTGCCTTGCAAATAGATTCATCAGGACCATTTTTCTAGATTCCGTATATATGCATTAATCTGTGCTATTTGTTTTTCTCTTTCTGATTTACTTAACTCTGTATAACAGGCTCTAAGTTCATCCACTTCAGTGCAGTTGACTCAAATGTATTCCTTTTTATGGCTTAGTAATGTTCCATCATATATATGTACTAGACTTCCCTGGTGGCACAGTGGTAAAGAACTCACCTGCCAATGCAGGAGATGCATGTTCGAGCCCAGGGTCCGGAAGAGCCCTTGGAGAAGAAAATGGCAACCCATGCCTGTATTCTTGGCTGGGAAATCCCGTGGACAGAGGAGCATGGCAGGCTGCAGTCTGTGAGGTCACAAAGTGTCAGACACAACTGAGCAGCTAAACAACAACAGTATATGTACCACTTCTTTATCCATTCATCTGTCGATGGACACACTTTTGCATCTTATGCTTAGGGAAGCAGTTAAGTTGGAAAAGGAAATTGAATAGACTGTGGATAATTTAGAATGCTAAGTCTGAAGTTTATCTTTTAACAAGTGAAAGGCCATTGAAGATTTTTGACCCTGATTTAATGAAAAAATAACTTTAGAGAGATGAAGTTAAAAACAGCCTAGAGGAGATATTAATACATAAAGTGAGTAGTACTTTAAAGCCGTTCAGTGGAGCTGCTTCAAGAATGTTGTTGGTCGCTGAGGAGGGCATGGCAACCCACTCCAGTATTCTTGCCTGGAGAATCCCATGGACAGGGGAGCCTGGCAGGCTACAGTCCATGGGGTTGCAAAGAGTCAAACATGACTGAGCCACTAAACATAGGAGGCGAGGATAAATTAATGTTCTCTATAGCAGTGCTATCCAATATAAATGTAATTAGGTACATTTATGTTATTTAAAATTTTCTACATATTAAAAAAGTTTTTAATATAAAAATATTAATATTTTATTTTAACCTGATGGTGACTCTAGTGGTAAAGAACCCGCCTGCCAAAGCAGGAGACATAAGAGATGTGGGTTTGATCCCTGGATCGGGAAGATCCCCTGGAGGAGGGTATGGCAACCCACTCCAGTATTCTTGCCTGGAGAATCCCACAGACAGAGGAGCCTGGCGGGCTACAGTCCATGGGGTAGCAAAGAGTTGGACATGACTGAAGTGACTTAGCACACACGAACACATTTAAAATATTAGCATTTTGATAAATAACCAATATGAAAAGTTATTGAAATATTTTACATTTTTTATACTAAATCTTCTAAATCCAGAGTGTAATTTATATTTATAAGCACTTCTCAGTCTGGACTAGCCTCATTTTAAATGCTCAGTAGCCACATGTTGTTATCATCTACCTTTTTGGGCAAGGCAGCCCAAGAGCCTTGTCTGGTCTGATCTGCAGACCAGAAATATTATTATCACTTGGGAGCTTATTAGAAATGCAGAATTTCCATGCCCCACGATGCCCCATGTGATTTGTGTGCATGTTAAAGTTTGAAAATCACTGTCTTCCAGAACACTGGTTCTCAACATGTGATTTTTGGGCCAGCACCAGTACCAGCAGCATTGGTATCTCTTGAGAAATTGTTGGACTCCAACGCAGACCCGTTGAATTAGAAACTCTGGGGTGGGATATCTAAGTGATTCTGATACACGCTCAAGTTTAAGAACTATTATACTAGAATATCTTTCTCTGGCAAAGATGTCATTATATTTTTCGACATGGGCCTTATATTTTGAGAGAATTTTTCCCTAATAAAATCCACTTGTTAAGGAACCAATATAGTCCACTATGAAGCTATATATATATATATTTATGTATATATAATTTTGAAATAAATAAGTAACTTTCAAAAAGAACTTTTGGTCAGTATACAATAAAAGCTGAGCATATTCAGTGTCTTAGATCTTGCTGCTGCTGCTTAGTCGCTTGTCATGTCCAACTCTTTGTGACCCCTTCGACTGTAGCCCACCAGGCTCCTCTGTCCATGGAATTCTGTAGGCAAGAGTATTGGAGTGGATAACTATGCCCTCCTCCAGGGGATCTTCCCAACCCAGGGGTCGAAACCAGGTCTCCTGCACTGCAGGCAGATTCTTTACCACTGAGCCACCAGGGAAGCCCATCTTAGACCCTATATTAGGTATTTTACATGTATTTTCTCTTATCCTCTTTCAACTCTCTGCAAAATAGGCCTGAATATACACATCTCCCAGGGCCTGCATCTCATGAGTGACAGAGCCAGGACCCAACCCAAGTCAGTCTGACACCAAAGCCCATGTGCATACCACTTACCTGCCTGCCTTAGCATTACCCTAAGTTTAAGTATTTTCAGCTGAAAGCAACAGAACTTGAGATTTTAGTGAGTCTGCTCGGAACTCTGAATGTGTGATATCTGACATGCTGAAATAAACTCATAGGTTAACTACAAACTGCTTTGCTTCTACACACACACACAACACTCAGTTCTACCTACTTACGATGACTTGTTTAGAAACTACAGCCCAGGGCAGCACAAACATAGATCCCAGGAAGACGGGGTAACACAGCGTTCAATATCCTCAGAGCAGCCAGCAGTGGCTCAGTGCAGGGGCATAAGGGAATGAATGGGGAGAGGAAGCATAGATGAGACCCTCCTCCTGTAGAGGGATGATCATGGAATTTGCTTAAAATTGCTGGAACAAGGTGAATCAAACTGACTTTTTGTCAGTTTTCTTTCTGTTTCCAGATTCTCTGTACATCCCCTACTGCCTACCCCAGGTAGATCTTTTTTCCCCCACTACTCCTTCCCCCTTGCTGTTCCACTGCCTCAGATAATAATGTGACATTCCTGGTGCTTTCCCAGGGTGTGGGATGTTCTGCTGACCAAGACATAAGAAGTATACTCTGAAAATCTTCAAGAGAGAAGAGAATCCCCCACAAGCCTCTCCATCACACCCACACAGCCCTGTGTGAGGGCTTTCCTGAAGGTCATATAATTATAAAATGATTATGTCAACGATTATATACAATTCATATATTCTCCCCTGAATACCTGGCTTCCCATAAGAAGCAGTCTGTTTATTTCCTGGGTAATGTCTGGATGTCTTACAGTACCGAAGAGAACTCTAACAATTAGTTTCAAATTTTCAGCCCCCCAGCAAAGCTTATTTGCACTGAAATGGAATATGAAAGCTATTTTCCTGAATAATAAAATGTTTATGTCCTTCCTATACATATGTAGAGATCAGTGGCTTCTTGATAGGGTCATATTTAGTACTCATTTTCCAAAGTCATTTGTCATGTATGTTTCATTCTACAATAAGACAGATTCTGCAACATGGCAGCAGTTTGTAAGTCTGGGAAGATTACATTGTAATTTGAGTGTTAACTAATGCATTCGTAGCTGACAGTGTATTATGAACATCCTACTCTGTAAGCAGGGAGAATCATTGAAATGACATCTTGTCTTGCTTTAAAACCTGTGCTTGGAAATAGCTTTGGAAATTCAGCACCAGAATAGTAATTGGAAAGTACCTAGGAAGAAAAAGATGGCCCTAGCAGGGGTTTATGAAGAAAAACTCTGACTTTACTGGGTTCATTTTTCTACAAGACAGAGTGATAGACCTCATAGGTAAGAGAAAAAGCAAGCGGAATGTTTAGTTTCAACTAAATAAGATGCTCAATTGCATGAGTTAGGACCTCTAGAGTTGTGATGAATGGGAAAGGGGCTCTACTCTGACTTGAGCAGGACACTGGAAGGTAGAACATAGGCTAGACTAGGGCACCAATAATGTTGACACAGAAGTAGAATAGTTGGGGGTTTATAATAAACATATATGGTGGATCTATGATGTGGGCAATCTCAGAAGCATTTCAGTATGTAGAGACTGGATGAAGAGTTGGTTTTAGAAGCTAGATAGGCTTTAATTTGGAAGGCTGGTTTAAAGCATTGGTCAACACGGAGGAGGGCTCAAGGGATAACATTTGTCCTCAATTAACCCATTTTATTTGCATGTGGGCAGTTGATTAAGGGCTTCCCTGGTGGCTCATATGGTAAAGAATCTGCCTGCACTGTGGGAGACCTGGGTTCAATCCTTGGGTCAGGAAGATCCCCTGGAGAAGGGAATGGCTACCCACTCCAGTATTCTTGCCTGGAGGATTCTATGGACAGAGGAGCCTGGCAGGCTACAGTCCATGGGATCACAAGGAGTCGGACACAACTGAGCAATAATACACAATTGATTAATGCCTATCTCAAAAAGTGAGAACAAGCTCGGTGGTAAGGATCCAGGTAGTTAAATCCTGTTTGATTCCCCAGTGTCAATGCCTGAATCTTCTGAATCAGACTGTACATGTTGGTCCTTGTCATATATTCTAGACAGGTTTGTAGACACTTTGGAAGGTTGTGTGATATTCCTCTGCCCAAATATACCTTTTCTCCGTAGTGATAGGGATTGGTGGACATCCATGTGTTGGTTTTTCATCGGAGTCCTCTGTCTCAAGGCCTCAGCAACTGGAACCTTGAGCTCAGCAACTGTTGGTGAATAATATTCAATATATTCTCAGCGAAACAAGTTGCTTGACTGTTTTGAATCCTTTGATGGCTATAGCTGAGTCACAGTATCCTCCCAAATATAAAAATACTAAATATATGACAGCATAGTTACATGTGCGCATGGGGCTGATTAGTCATTATTAGTTCACCAAGATGTCTTATTTAAGAGGAAAGAGTGGGTGGTTTTAGGTGAGATGGTCCTGAAGTAAGAACCAGGTGCCAGATATATTAATAGTTCTTCATTGCTAAAACCCCTCATATGTTATGGGCTCAGAGTGAGAAGAGGAGCACATTTGTGGACTGGTTGCTGGTTTCTCGAGGCCTGGTGATTAAGTACTGGTCTTTGATTATGATAAGCATGTTGCTTGGAAATGATTTGACTTAATGGGCTGTGTATGATCAATAAGAACATATCCTGGGGCTTCCCTGGTGACTCAGTGGTAAAGAATCCACCTGCCAATGCAGGAGATATGTTAGATACCTGATCTGGGAGGATCCCATGTGCTGCCGAGCACCTAAGCCCATGTGCCACGACTACTGAGCCCATGCTCTAGGGCCCAGGAACCACAACTACTGATGCCCGAGAGACTGCTCCACAGCAAGAGAAGCCACTGCAAGGAGAAGCCCATTCACCGCATCTCGAGAGTAGCCCTCACTCACCACAACTAGAGAAAAGCCTGCAGAGCAACGAAGACCCAGCACAGCCAAAAATAAATAAATAAAATTATTTTTTACATAATGGCAACATATCCTATATAATACTAATCATTTAGATTATGCTACAGATATCTGTAGGGACCAGAAATGTATGTGGAACTGGCCTCTTCTTTAAAGAGGAATGTATGTTCATAGATTTATGGAAGAAAAGTTTCCAGACTGAAAAGGAGAAAGCAGTTAGATTGACCTGCTCTAATTTAAAACCATTTAGCTGGAATTGTATTCTGTGTTTTTGGAGCTACGAATGGTTGGACAAGACTGGGAGCTCTATTAGGGCAGTCTTTCCAGTATTAATCTGCGTTGTTTATGAGAGAATTAAAGCATGCCAAGCCATCTGAAGTGATTTGAAATTCTTTATTACTTACATTGTGGGCCTATATTCATAAACCATCTTCTCTTTCTTTTCTTTTGGCTTTAAAATAAGTAGCAGAGGTCCAGAAGTTTATTCTATAAAGCTTCATTAATTCAAAATGAATACATGTAAACTCAATGTGAGTGTGAAGTCTCATTTAAAGTATTCTATTAAACGCATATATAACACATCAAACCAGCTATAGATGTAATTTTCAAGCAGATGTTTAGCCTCAGTTGTTGCTTTAATGAGAAGATAACTTATTTTTAACAAGCATGATTTACACAGTGGTACTCAAAATAAGTTTTTACATTTAAACAAGTTAAAATGATGCTCCTAAAAAACCTTTAAAATCCTCTTGGCTAATAAATAGTGGGAAAGGATACTGTAGTTTAGTACAATTATAACCTTAAATTTGTGTGTTTAAAATGGATAAGGATTTATTGTATATATTCCACTTCTCAAGCAAACTTCGACATGGGGAACACTGTCTTTCGTAAGACTATTTTGGCCAACCATTTCTGTCATCTCCCCTCTATGCAGATAGCAGTGGAACTGTTATAGATTCAAAGTGTATCTTTCCCATCATCTTTGATTTATTGATAGTTACCATACTATATTCTAAACAAAAAATGTTTATTAAGTCAAAAACAGAATTTGAAGATTTTTTCATCCGTGTCATGTTTATATTACTCTGGTATTATAAAGATATGCATATTTGATTTGTTGGCCAATTCATTTATTCTTTGTGTTCAGCCAAAGACTTTTAAAGGCTGTTGTTCAGTTATTCATGATAATAAGATGGATGAACAAACATCTGTTCAGTCCAGTTCAGTTCAGTCGCTCAGTCGTGTCCTACTCTTTGTGATCCCACGAATCGCAGCACACCAGGCCTCCCTGTCCATCACCAACTCCCTCAGTCCACTCAAACTCATGTCCATAGAGTCAGTGATGCCATCCAGCCATCTCATCCTCTGTCGCCCCCTTCTCCTCCTGCCCTCAATCTTTCCCAACATCAGGGACTTTTCAAATGAGTCAGCTCTTCGCATCAGGTGGCCAAAGTATTGGAGTTTCAGCTTCAGCATCAGTCCTTCCAATGAACACCCAGGACTGATTTCCTTTAGGATGGACTGGTTGGATCTCCTTGCAGTCCAAGGGACTCTTCAAGAGTCTTCTCCAACACCAGAGTTCAAAAGCATCAATTTTTCGGCACTCAGCTTTCCTCACAGTCCAACTCTCACATCCATACATGACCACTGGAAAAACCATAACCTTGAGCAGACAGACCTTTGTTGGCAAAGTAATGTCTCTGCTTTTTAATATGCTATCTAGGTTGGTCATAACTTTCTTTCCAAGGAGTAAGCGTCTTTTAATTTCATGGCTGCAATCACCATCTGCAGTGATTTTGGAGCCCAAAAAAATAAAGTCTGACACTGTTTTCCACTGTCTCCCCATCTATTTTCCATGAAAGTGATGGGACCAGATGCCATGATCTTAGTTTTCTGAATGTTGAGCTTTAAGCCAACTTTTTCACTCTCCTCTTTCACCTCCGTCAAGAGTCTTTTTATTTCCTCTTCACTTTCTGCCATAAGGGTGGTGTCATCTGCATATCTGAGGTTATTGATAGTTCTCCCAGCAATCTTGATTCCAGCTTGTGCTTCTTCCAGCCCAGCGTTTCTCATGATGTACTCTGCATACAAGTTAAATAAGCAGGGTGACAATATACAAACTTGACATACTCCTTTTCCTATTTGGAACCAGTCTGTTGTTCCATGTCCAGTTCTGACTGTTGCTTCCTAACCTGCATACAGGTTTCTCATGATTGTTATTACCCAACACCTATTTAGTCAATAACTTCAAGTAAAATTTAGTCAATTTTGTTATGAAAACATTAAATTTTCTCTGTCCATTAGAAAAGAAAATGGAGAAGGATTTCAAGAAAGCTCTAATAACCGAAGAGGTGGAAGATCACTTGCTGAGTAAAATCAGTGTCTCACCTGACATGCCATGCATTGTCAGTAGATCTTGCAAGTTGTGGGGGCTTGGGGAATTAATGTCGCCTTTGAGTCAAAGAGAAAAGCCTGGTGGTATGCAGTGGCTACCAGGACTTGTATGCAGGAGTACGTGCACGTGAGTGAATGGGCATGTGTGAATACAGGCATGTGTATTTTAGAATAGCATCAGCTTTCATCTTTTCCTTAATTATACACATCACTCAGGCAAGGATCTCAGGGGTTCTTGTTGGCTTCCAAGTGTTTACTGTTGTAAAGATTTGAAAAATGCTTTTTTTTTTCCATAGTCTATATTTCACTTCCAACTGGTTGCTGGCAGGCATTTATTTTCTTTAAGGCCATGCACAGCCTATGTATTAGACTAAGGATGGAAAAAGCTTTAATTTTCCATAAATAAAAGCTATAACTTGTACTGGGGAAGACACCGTCTTGCAAAAGGACATTAAAACCTCAAGGTAGTGCAAGCAACCTGTCAGTGAAAGATTGCTGCGTGTGATAAACACTGTTCAGACTGCAATCACTTGTTTTTTTGTTTAAGTCAGATTATTGTTGTTCAGTCACTCAGTCGTATCCAACATACACATATACATATGTGTGTGTATATATATGTATGTTTGATATTTAATCACTAAGTTGTATCTGACTCTTTTGTGACCCCATGGACTGTAGCCCACCAGGCTCCTCTGTCCATGGGATTTCCCAAGCAAGAATACTGGAGTGGTTTACCACTTCCTTCTCCAGGGAATCTTCCTGACCCAGGGATCAAACCTATGTCACCTGCATAGGCAGGTGGATTCTTTCCCTGTGTGCCACCAGAGAAGCCCATTAAGTAAAATATCAAGGCCTATTCTTGCTCCCTCTAAAAAATGAGCATTTTGCTTCTGTGAAAGAAATATAAGTAAGTAAAGAGAAGAATGAGATGAGGAGGAGGTGGGAAGTTATTTCAACTGAGAAAGACCTCTCACCTCTAGTATATGCTCCCCTATAGTTTTTCCTCCTCCTTAGGGAAAAGCTCTTTGTAGAATGGTAAGATTTCTCTTGAAGCTGGGTTCATACTGGCAGATAAGAAAACAATCAAACATTTGATCTGTGGAAGGATATAGATAGAATTTGCATTTTAGACAGAGCATAAAATCCATAAAAGAAAAGTGTCTTCAAAGATTTAAAAGTAAACATATAAATACTTGTAAACTAATGATGTATCAACCAAGTATAGAAGCACTAGCAGCTGTATAAAATAGATTGCAGAAGAAATTGGAGCTCAAGTGAGATAACTTAAGCAAGGCTTACCAAAAGTACTGAAGCTTTGAAAATGAAAACCTGAAGTAATGTAGAGATGGGCGGTACCTTTTTATCACACATATCATAAGCCTGTCATAGCTGTCAAATAGATTTATTAACTCGCCGAATGCTTGGTTTGCTTCTACATGTAAAAACAGACAAATAAATTGAATTTGGGTTCTTAAGATAGCCATTTTGAAAACTTCCTTTCTGTTCTTCTGCTCTATTTCTCTTGCCCGAATTCTATTTGCAGGTGAAACATCCACATACTGATAATTAATATGGCTCAGTGTTTGTAAGACATCAATGAATCTGTGATGTAGATGTGCCTCAAAAACAATGTTGGAGAGCATTTTTAAATTTCTAGAATATTTGGTATTTCACTGGATAAATTTGAAAGAAACGTCCAGGGATATATACAGTTTGACTTGCCTATAGATTTTTTTCACTTCTTCCCCAACAGTCACTTGGATTTTTTGATATCAGTGGGGTTGAGAGAATTTGATTTCCAAGAACTGATGATTTTTCTGTACTTTGAATAATCATGTATAACTGCATGATTTTTTTTTTCTAGCTGTTTTTCAGGTCCATGACCAATGTATAGGTTTTTACCTCCTTTGTCCAAATACCTCTTTTTTCTAAAAGATAATGACTCTTGCAGACAATTACTTATCCCTTTCATATGTACGGTCTTCTAAATGGACTCCCTAAAAACCCTCAAACAGTGCCAACATTAATGAATTAAATGATGAAATTACCTATGGACACTTGGAGATTTAGTTACATCTGGAATGTGGGCCTCTCTCTCAGTAGTTGCTCAGTTGTGTCCAACTCTTAGCGATCTACAGTCTGGCAGGACTGTATTCTGCCAGACTCCTCTGTCCATGGAATTCTCCAGGCAAGAATACTGGAGTGTGTTGTCATTCACCTCTCCAGGGATCGAACCCAGTCTCCCACATTGCAGGCAGATTCTTTACCGGCTATATTCCATTACAGTTTTCTTTAGAGGGTCCCCCCAAAACAGATAAAGGATATTATTTATTTTTTTCAGATGAAGAGACTGTCCTTTGCTGTTCTAATTTCCCTGTTCTTCCTATTCTTTCCTCATCTTCTCTTCTACTTCTTTCCTCAGCCTTTTCTTAAACCTCAACTTCTTTCACCTTTTTCTTCCTTTCCTCCCCTTGCTGAATGGTGAAGTAAGTGAAAGTGTTGGTCATTCAGCCATGTTCAACTCTTTTCGAGTCCATGGACAGCAGCCCACCAGGTTCCTTTGTCCATGGGATTCTCCAGACACGAATACTAGAGCGGGTTGCCATTACCTTCTCCAGGGGATCTTCCCGACCCAGGGATTGAACCCCAGTCTCCTGCATTGCAGGCAGATTCTTTACCATCTGAACCACCACCAGGGAAGCAGTGGAGAATGCAAATTCAACCTGGCCCAAGCATTGAGACAAAAGAGTGAAGGAGGAATGCTGGGGGAAAAAAGGGTAAATAGCAGCTTTCACATGAAATACTTACCATCTCCTCCTTCCTCGCAATTATTTCCAACCTAAAAATAATGCATATGCTTTATGATTCTAGTATGACTTAAACTGTTTATTCTTCCTAAATTAGCAGAAAAGTGTTTTGAAAGGTTCATTATTTTAAGTGAGCCAGAGCAAAGCTCCTTGTAGCTTTTTGGTGCCACAACCTTGATCCCAAAAGAGAAAGTAGAACTAGATGTTGTTAGAAATATTTAAATGGGACTTCCCTGGTAGTACAGTGGATTGGAGTCCCCTGCCAGTGCAGGGGACACAGTTTCAATTCCTGGTCTGGGAAGATTCCATATGCCACAGAGCAACTGAGCCCCCGCACCACAACTTCTGAAGCCCATATAGCAAGAGCCTTTGCTCAGCAACAAGAGAAGCCACCACAATGAAAAGCCCATTCACTGCAACTGGAGAAAACTCTCATGAAACAACAGAGACACAGCATAATCAAAAAATTAATTAAATTAATTAAATAAATATTCAAATAAACATACAGTAACATTCTGTATAATTAATTGCTGGACACTCATCCTTGGCCAGTTTTTTAATACTTTAAAGTTGCCTATTGTTGTTCACTCAGTCATTTCTGACTCTGCGACCCCATGGACTGCAGCACACCAGGCTTCTCTGACCTTCACTATCTCTTAGAGTTTGCTCCTGTCCACTGGGTTGGTGATGTCATCCAACCATCTCATCCTCTCTCATCCTCTTCTCCTCCTGCCTTCAATATTTCCCAGCATCAGAGTCTTTTCCAGTGAAGTGGCTCTTCACATCAGGTGGCCAGAGTATTGGAGCTTTGGCTTTAGCATCAGTCTTTCCAATGAATTTTCAGGCTTGATTTCCTTTAGGATTGACTGGTTTGATCTCTTTGCTGTCTAAGAAACGCTCATGTCTTCTCCAGCATCACAGTTTGAAAGCATCAATTCTTTGGCAGTAAGCCTTCTTTATGGTCCAACTGTCATGTCCATACATGGCTACTGGAAAAACCATAGCTTTGACTATATGGACCTTTGTCAGCACAGTGGTGTCTCTACTTTTCAATATGCTGTCTATGTTGGTCATAGCTTTTCTTCCAAGGAGCAAGCGCCTTTTAATTTCATGGCTGCAGTCACCATCCACAGTGATTTTGGAGCCCAAGAAAGTAAATTTCTCCCCATTTCCCCACTGTTTCCATTTTTTTCCCCATCTATTTTCCATGAAATGATGGGACCAGATGCCATGATCTTCATTTTTTGAATGATGAGGTTTTTTTGTTTTTTGTTTGTTTGTTTGTTTGTTTGTTTTATATTGTAGTGGTTTTTGTCATACATTGACATGAATCAGCCATGGATTGAATGATGAGTTTTAAGCCAGCTTTTTCACTCTCCTCTTTCACCCTCGTCAAGAGGCTCTTTAGTTCCTTTTCACTTTCTGCCGTTAGGGTGGTGTCATAGGACTGAAGAAAAGAAATACCTAAGCCTGAGAAATAAACACAGACTGAATTCCTGGGCCTCAGGGCTAGACCATTTTCTGTGCATTTTAGCTTTCTCAGTTTCAAAGCGACAGCAATCATATTGACCTGCTTCCAAGGTAGTGGTTGCAGTCATTGTAAAGCAGCTTTCAACTAATAAATTAGTGCCCTGCTGAGGAAAATGATTGATAGAGTGTAACAATGAAAAAGCACTTTAGTAGCTACAGCACTCAGCAAAAAGCATTCAGTTTATTCAGAGGAGAAAGAAATGCTCCTTCCTATTGAGTGAAAAACAGTTTCCTGAACCTGTGTTCCCTGCTTCTTCACTCAGTGATGTCAATCTTTGGAAATTTTCATTTGAAATGTAATTTTGTGTTAGATTCAGAGAAGAATTTAACTTCCAGTCTCAACTTGTTAGTAAAATAAATGTTGTCTTTCTGTTTGTGAAAATTCATTTTATATGTATTTTTTAACTAATACTTGAAACATGCAGAAGATGACAATGTTTGTCCCATGGCCAGGGTTGAGCTGCTGTGTATGTTGTCCGGAGATGTTCAGCTGGCAGGGACCCAAGGCCTAAACCAGAGGAGGAAGGTCTCTTCCTTCTTTGCATGGCAGTTCTGATTTCTCCATGTGGTTGTACCTCATGTTCTTCATCTTCTTGGGAAATCATCAAGGCTCCAAATATATTTCTAAGAGCCCTTGATAGACATGTATAACTTCTTCTTTGATGTATATTGCTTCTAGAAGAGACCTTCATCACCAAAGAGAGAAAAGACAACAAAAGGGAAGGGTAACCAGAGTGTGAACTCTTCCTAAGAGTCAACTACACTGATTGTGTGTGCATTAACTCTATCTGCAGTACGTGTGATCATCTCATTTCACCTACCTTGAGACCTCTGGGTAAACCTTAAGGAAGACATCTTAAATATGCCCAGTGTCTATTACCCCAAAATAATGTTCATTATTATATTATAGGAAACCGCAAAAGGGAAAAATACATCCAAAATCTAACCACTTTAATACTAGTATTTTCTGTTCACACCAATCTATGTCCGTAGATACATGTACTAATACTTTAACTTGGCTATAAGTAGTGCATATATAAAATGCACAAAAATATATATTTAACTATTCTCTTATTGAAAATAGAACGAATGTTATTCTACCAAATTTAAAATATTATAAAAATACTGATAAAATAGAGACCATAAGCCCCCATACTTGCTGTTTACTTTTTTATTACAATAGAAAGCAATCATACTACTTACAGTATTTTGTAGTATGTTGTTTTTACTTTAACCATGAAATGAACATTGTCTAGTATTGAAGTATATATCTACAATACCATGAAATAAAGTATATTCACATATATAAGTATTTGTAATTTATTTAACCAACATCCTAGTGGCCATTTAGATGACTGCTGATTTTCTTTTTTTCTAACATGTACCTATTATTTCATCAATGCTATGCTGAATAACTCAATGACTGTTGAATTAGGGATGTGATCTCTGTAGGTCTTGACTTCTTAATTTTTAAAATGATAAGTTTTAAGTAGTTAATAAGGAAACTTGCTTTTAAAAATCAAATAGAAACTAAGCATAATATATTCAAACTGCTGAATAATAAAGATTCAAAGACTAAGAGAAAATAGAAAAGATATATTATATATAGGAACAACAACAGGAATTAAAGAAGACTTCTTGTCAAATGCTATGCAAACCAGAAAACAATGAAGTAACATTTTTTTAAATGCTGGGGGGAAAAGCTGTCAATCCAGAATTTTATAATTAGTGAAAATGTCTTTCAAAATTTGAAAACAGTAATGAAGAAGAACTAAAGACTTTCTCTGACAAACAAAATTGAGAAAAGTCCTTACCATCAGAACTGAACAAGAAATGTTAAAAGAAGTTCTTCAGGAAGAAGTATAATAAAAGTGACTGGAATTTATACCAAGAAATGAACACTAGAAAAAAATAAATAAATATAATTTTTCCTCACTTTGTTTTAAAAAATAACTGATGTCTATAAAGAAAAAATAGCAAGATACTTTGCATTTTACTATATGTAAAAGTAAAATTTATGACAATAGCACAAAAGATGGGAAGGATAAATTGAGAATATCTTATTGCAAGGTACTTATATATAAAGTAACATAAAATTTTGCTGACTAAATTTTTAAATAGTTTAATAACCCCTACTATTTTTATGGGGCAAATTAGGCAATAAATATAAAAACTCTTGTTTAAAAGTAAGTAAATAAAAGTATATTTTTAAATGTAGGGCAATAATTCTAAGCCTACTTAAAACTGTTTTAACCAATGCATAGATAATAAGATGAGAGGATGGGGATAAAAATGGAATATTGAATAATACTCAATTAATTCAAAGAAGGAAGAAAAAATTTTAAACACAAAAATAGAAAAGAGCTACAAAGATGGTATATTTTAATACAACAGTATTATCAATTACATTAAATATAATTGGTCTAAATATACCACTCGAAAGATTGTCAGAGAAATAAATAAATCCACAATTATAAACGAAGACTTCAACATCCACTTTGTATTCAATTTGCAGTAATTGACAGAGTAAATACAGAGAAAATCAGTAAGGATATGGAAAACTTGAAAACCACTATCAACAACTTGTCCTAATTGACATTTGTAGAATATTTTATTCCCAAACAGTAGAATTAATATTATTTTCAAGTGTGTATGGAACAATTACCAAGATATCTCAAATCATCAGCTGTAAAACAAAGCTTGAACCTTTCAAAAGTTAGAATTATACAAAACATGTTCTCATATCACAGTGAAATCTATGAAAAGAGTAAAATCAATTTGAAAAAAAAAGTATCTGGAAAATATCCCATATATTGACTAGATCAAGAGGAGATCACAAGGAAATTGGATAATACTTTGAATTGAATGAAAATGAAAATGCAATATATCAAAATTTGTGGATGCAACTGAAGCAGTGACTCAAGGGAAATTTAAAACACAAAATACTTGTTTAGAAAAAAGATTTCTGATGAATGAAATAAAAAACTGGTTCTTTGAACAAATTAGTAAAATTGATAAACATCTAGCTTAACCAACCAAGGAAAATAGACAGATGACATAAATTATAAATATCAGGAATTCAAGAGGGGATCATAACTACAGATTCCATAGACATTAAAAAGATAATAACAGAATGCTATAATCAATTCTATGGCCATAATTTTGATGAGTTGGATGAAATGGATAAATTCCTTCAAAAAATACCAGCTACCAAAGCTCAATCAATAAAAAAAAAGGTAACATCAATAATATTTTATCTATTAAAGGAATTGAATATGCAGTAAATACTTTCCATAAAGAAAACACCAGGCCCAGTGCTTGCTAAAGACTGAGGTTTGAAGAGAGGATGACTACAAAGAGGCCAGGGGGAACTTTTGTGGGTGATGATACTGTGCTATACACTGATCATGATAGTGGTTACAGACTATATATCAAAATTCTAAGAGCTATGTGCTATAAATCACACCAATGTTTTTGTAGGTCAGTCTCCTAAGACAATAGAAATAAAATTTAAAAATAAGCAAATGGGACCTAATCAAACTTATAAGCTGTTGAACAGCAAAGGAAACTATAAAAAAATGAAAAGACAACTTACAGACTGGGAGGAAATATTTGCAAATGACGTAACCGACAAGGGATTAATTTCCAAAATATACAATTCAACAACAAAAAAACAAACAACTCAATAGAAAATAGGCAAAAAGCCTAAATAGAGATTCCTCTAAAGAAGACATACAGATGGCCAACAGGCACATGAAAAGATGTTCACTATCACTAATTATTAGAAAATGCAAATCCAACCTGCAATGAGGTACCACCTCACCCTGATCAGAATGGCCATCTTTATAAAGTTTACAAATAACAAATGCTCAAGAGGATGTGAAGAAAAGGGAATCCTCCTACACTGTTGGTGGGAATATAAGTTGGTTGTAGCCACTATGGAAAACAGTTTGGAGCTTCCTTAAAAAAACTAAAAATGGAATGAATTCAGGAATCCTACTCCTGAACATATATATGGACAAAGCTGTAATTCAAAAAGATGCATTCACTGCTCTGTTCAGAGCTGCATTATTCATAGTAGTCAAGACACGGAAACAATCTAAATGTCATTGACAGAGGAATGGATAAAGAGGATGTGGTACATATACACAAGGAAGGAAATGGAAGTGTTCGTTGCTCAGTTGTGTCCAACTCTTTGTGGCCCCACGGAATGCCAGGCTCCTCTGTCCTTGGAATTCTCCAGGCAAGAATACTAGAATGAGTTGCCATTCCCTTCTCTAGGGGATCTTCCCGATCCAGGGATCGAACCCCCATCTTCTGCACTGCAGCCAGATTCTTTACCATCTGAGCCAGCAGACAAGCCCACATATGCACCATGGAGTACTACTCAGCCATAAAAGAATGAAATGATACTACTTGCAGCAACATGGATGGACCTAAAGAGTATTATACTAAGTGAAGTAAGTCAGAAAGAGAAAGAAAAATATCTTGTAATATCACTTATATGTGGAATCTAAAATATGACACAAATGAACCTGTCTACAAAACAGAAAACAGACTTTTGGACATAGAGGGCAGACTTATTGCCAAGGGGAAGGGGGAGTGGGGGAGGGATGGAGTGGGAGTTTGGGATTAGCAGATGCAAACTCTAATAGTATATATAGAATGGATAAACGGCAGGGTTCTACTATATAGCACAGGGAACTATATTCAATATCTTGTGATAAACCATAATAGAAAAAATATTAGAATGTATGTGTGTGTAGTGTATATATATAGAACTGAATCACTTTGCTGTACGGCAGAAATTAACAAAACATTGTAAATCAACTATACTTGAATTTTTAAAAAAGAGTTCTATGCTTAAAGGGGTGGATTTTACTATAGCTAAATGGTATATTAATGAAAATGAAAAGTAATTTTTTAAATATTTATTTGTTTATTGGCTGTGCTGGGTCTCCCTTGCTGTGTGCAAGTTTTCTCTAGTTGTGGCAAGTGGGAGCTACTCTTCATTGTGGTCCATGGGTTTCTCATTGCAGTGGCTTCTCTTGTGTGGAGCACAGGCTCTAGGCATACAGGCTTCAGTACTTGTGGCAAACAGGCTCAGTAGTTGTAGAACATGGGCTTAGTTGCTCTGTGGCATGTGGAATCTTCCTGGACCAGGACTCGAACCTATGTCTCCTGTATTGGTAGGCAGATTCTTAGCCACTGTACCACCAGGGAAGTCTGGAAAAGAAATTTTTAAAAACCTGTGATTTTATAATAGTATTGTCTTCAAAAACTATCAGTAAATATTTAGCAATGCAGAGTAGTCTGGGTGCTTTGGATAATCAAGCATAAGATTTTAGAACAGACTTCTTGTAGATCCATGATTCCTATGGAGAAATCAAAACCAGTAATAGGATAAAGCATGGCTGTTTTTCAACATTCTGTTGCACATGTGCTAGGCTTGAGTCACCTCAGTGAATATTGATGAGCTGCTTGTATAAATGATGCTTTATGTTTCTTACCATAAATTATGCTCTATGTTTCATGCTGTCATTTTAACATAGGAGCCTTTTAATATGTGTGTGAGATCACTATTTTTCTATATCACAAAGATAACTAGAGAAAAAAATATCTTGTGTTCCTCTTAATGCTTATAAAATTGCTGCATTCCAAAAAAATTTAAGTGCATGTTGTAGAAAAAAATCTAAAATTATCTGAGAAGAAGAAATTGAAGCCATTTCTCCTATAAAAATCAAAGTAGGATTTTTTAAATAATAAAGAAATGGGTTTATTCACTACTATATTGTCTGTATTTGCATAAATACAATGTATCAAAAATAGAAAAATTACTCTGCCCTTTCATTTAAATGTTCAGGCATATATTAGTTGTGTTACCTTTTTACTAATGTCAACTCTAATTTACAAGTAAAAAGGTCATTTGGAATCAAAAAGTGAAATCTATTGAACTGTTAAAAACTGAGTGAATAGAAATGTTTAATGGCATGAAGAAGAAAAAAAAAACTGAACTGTGAAGAAAGAGAAGCAAGGCACAGAAAAGCAGCTATTTCCTTTCTTACTCATACACACACTTCCAGCCTCGTTGCTCACTCCTGGGCTTAGTAAGCAGCACTGAGAATGAGTCCTGGCTTGACTGAGAAATTCACTGAAGACTATTTACTTCCTAGCCACTCCCTGCTGAACTATCTCCTGCCCAACTTCCTTTAAGAAGAGCATCTCAGAAAGACAGAGAAACAGAAAACTTTCCTATACACACTTAAGAAATGGGCAAAGGTCTAAGGGGAAAGATTTTCTAATTGCCAACATCGACAAAAGAAATGCTTCAGCGAACCTCTTTGCTCATGGACCTTGTTCGTTTCTTCCTTCTTGAAATCCCCCTCAGTTTTTTAGTTTTTCAGAAATTTTTCTTCTGTGACACTGAACTTTTTCAGTTCCTCTCCTGCGTTTTTGACTGGTCCTTTGTTGTCTCCTGTTAGGGGTTCCTAAGTACTGAGTTCTTCCCTTAATTAGGTGTTCCCTGTGATTTCATTCATCCATTCATTCATTTAAGAAATACTTATCGAAAATCTGTTATGTACTAGGCACTGGAAATATAGCAGTCAACATTGCTCTTGAAAAGGGATAGTATAAAAGACAAATGCACTCATATTATAATCCATTCTGAACAGCCCCCCTATTCTTCCTGCAATAATCATCTACTCTTCTAGTGGCATCCACATTTCTGTGATGTTGGTTTGCCCATTTATGCCACCGGCTCAGATTCAGAGTTACTGAACCACCATCCAGAGCATCATGGTTTAGAGAGTGGATCCTGGAGCTGTGCTGATTGTGCCCAGATTCGGATTACACTCCTTACTAAGTGTTTGGCCTTAATTTTCTGTGCCTCAGTCCCCCTGTGTGTTAAAAGAGACAATGATAGTGCTGACCTGACTTGGTTGTTCTGAAGACTAAGGGAGTTAATAAAAGTAAAGTTTATAAAGCAGTAAGACCTCAATAAATGTTAACTATTTTTACCAATTGAATTTCACAAATGAACTTCAAACTCACAAGGTCTGCAGTCAGATTTGCTCTGTATATTATTCATTCCAGTCACCCCCTTTAGAAACCCAGGAGTCAGCTCTGTCTCTTTCTGTTCCCTGTCCCCACTCATTTAATAAACCGTCCTCTCAGGTCCTGCAACAGTGACCTCCTATTTCTGTGGTTTGGGACTTCAGCATCTCTTCCAGGCCCTGCTTCTTGTTTCTTTGTTTCTTTCCCACCTCTTCAGTGTCAGAGGAATTGGGTAATTGCACTTCACTTCATTAACATTCCAAGTACAATTCCCAAACTGGTGGCCAGAGGGCCAACTCAGCCAGCTAATATTTTGGGACTAGCCAGAAATATTAAAAAATAAAATTTGATGTCATCATGCAAGGCATACACTTCCTAGGTCAGCTTCAATCTCCTCTATTCATAAGGTTTTACACGCATTTACATCATATGTTTGTTCTGGTGCCCAGGCAGTTGGGTTTCTGACCTCTAACATGAAGGGTGACGGGCCCACTCCGTAACATACCAGCCTTTCACTTACCAGAACTTCCACTCCCATCACTCATTCTCTCTAAGCTTATGCTCCTGACATTTCTTACCTCACTGCCTTTGTTCATGCCCTCTATTTTGCCAGGTTTGTCCTCCCAACTCTGCTTGTTGAAACTGTGGTTTCAAAATCTTTCAAGATCTTTTTCCAATTCTCTACCCCCATGAGGCCATTTCATATCCATCTAATTTGGCAGTCATCTCCCACTCAAGCTATTAGCTATTTTAATCACAGAGGATTTGGCCAAAACCTATGAAAATTCTCCTTATAAACCTGCAGATATGCAGGCTTCACACCTGCTGAACTCCCTCTTGATCCAGAGGTTAAAGATCCCTTCTAAATGCAATATCTCTCTCTCTTATATGAATCTTCCAAAACGTTGGTGATATTTCCCTTAAGCAGCTTGCAGGTCCTACATTGATTCATAGCTTGTTGTTGTGCTCTCCTAAATACCACCACTCCTTCACACCCCAGCCCACCCATGCACACAGTTATACATCAGACATGCTCCACTTTTAATTACGGAATTGAACGGAATTATTTATAAAGTCTGGATACCAGTCTGTGAACTGACTAGGCAGTCACTATTTTATAAAAATTGCATTGCTTGTAAGATGGGAGAGATTTATTATTTTATGTTATACAAGGGACGCACACACCTTTCTGCTAATGTTTGGTTGCCAGACTGTTTTCTGTGCTATAACTGCCCTTAGACATTTATTTCTTTTGAACTATTTATGATAGCCGTATCTTAGTAACCCAAAAACATGTGGAAAGAATTGAGTAATTTAGCTTTCATTTTAGGTCCAAATAAGGATTTTGAAGTTGGAAAACAAAACATCTGGCCTTTTAAAGTTTTATTTATTTATCTGTTTATCTACCTATCTATTTATTTATTTATTTTCACACTCAGTGACATTACTTTCATATGTTTCCATCAGGTTGCTCTTACTGACCAGTTTTATCGGCCGTTGGTATTTGGTGTCCCAGTGGCTCTGCTGCATTTTTTTAACATGTTCACAGGCCACATTCCTGGTTGATCAGGTCCTTCTGCTCTCCCGCTTGTGTTATTTTATGTGGAGGACATTGTCCTAAACAGATTATATGTGTTTGTTTAATCATTGCAACCATCTTATGAGCATTATTATCATCCCCACTTGACAGAGAGATTAAGGAATGGGTGAGCTACAGACACAAAAGGTTAAGGAACTTGCCCTGAGTCACAGTGGAGAAGGTTGTGAGAACCAGAATCCAAGCCAAAGTCCTTGCTCTATGCACTAACGCAATAATCACCCTGACTGGCCGGCCATTGTAATCAGGGTTGCCAGCCAGCCCAATGGTGGCCCAGAATAGGACTGAACAGTCTCTTTTTACCATTCTGAGATGTTTCTAGAGCTCCACGGACAGAGGAGAGATGAGAACCATTGGGGCTGAGTAAATAGGTATAGCATTTCATTTAAAAACTAGGGAGCCTCCCACCCTGGTTGCTCTGCCACTTTGATGTTAGTAAAGTGTGACAGTGCCGCCCATGAGGGAATTACTTAATGGGAGGAACCCGAAGAACTATGCTCCGAGCTGCCAAGAAATGAATCAGGAGGAAGGGAACAGAATGGAGGCAAAAGCATCTCTCTGGAACAAGAGGGGAATCCTATTTTTGTTTTGAAAAATTTCAGAGTTTTCTATACTTCAAGGTCTTAAAGCAGACTGTGAGTACTAAAAGAGTTTGTTAGATTATAATATAAAAATCAAACCCACTAAGGACTTTCCACTTGCCCCTTTTTCCAACAATTAGATGACTTGGTTGCAAAAAAGTAGCATGAGATTTATACATTTGGTGGGGTTTCTGTTTTTTTAGAAAAGAGTTTCTCTCCATCTACAGTTTCCTTAAGTATTTCATCTTTGCATGAATAAGAAGGTAATGGGTGAAATTCACATTGACGTTAATTAACATCCTGGTACACATGTGTGGCCAGATGTTTATTGTACAAGCCTGAAAGGCAAATACAGTCACTCGGGTCTGGCCCAACATTTTGTCAAAAGACCATTGGAGGGTATGAAAAGGGGATCAAATAAAATGAACTGAAAGTGGCATGATCTCAGCTTCCTCACTGCTCACTGGAGAAGAGAGAAAACAGGAATGATAGGAGGAGCTGTGGTAACATTTTGGAATCATTTTTCAACTCTTCTAAAGAAGCAGGATAAAATTAAAGTACTCCAAAGAATAACTGAAATGTGTTTTCAATTTGTTTCCTCCTATTCCACTCTTAACCCCATTATTTTAAAATTCCTCCCATTAGCATTCTCTGGTCACTGTTTTATCTATTGATTTTCCTTTGACCAGATAAAGCCAAGAAATTGATGTGTGAATTCCTTACAGACAAAAATTAAAGATGCCAAAAGAATAGTGGTACTTTGGAAAGTTTTCAGACTCTTATAAAAGATGATGCATTGACAGAAAGAAGGAAGGGAGGGAGGGAGAAATAGGAGGGAAGGAAAGGAAAAAGCAAAACCCTTCATTCATCCTACTGTTAGGGGACAAAAAATACACAACCTAGAAGTTGAGAATTACATTTTATTAGATGGACATACGGGAAGACTCAAGCCTGGGAGGTAGGTTCTCAGATAGCTCTGAGATGTAAGGGAGGAGCCAGGATATATAGGAGTTTTGCAAAACAAACCAGGTAGTTTTACATCAAAAGATTTATGCTAACTAAAGAAAAAACAAACATCGCAAGTTAATGAGGTTGGTGCTTTCCTATGTATGGAAAGATTGAAATGATTCAGTCTTATTGAAATGATTCCTTTGATATGCACCTTAACTATCTAGGGCCAGTATCCTGTTTCTCTCCATGCAGAAACCCCTTGGGGTAAACAGTCTGGGATGACTGCAGACAAGAAATTGATGTGTGAGTTCCTTATAGCCAAAAGTCAAAGATGCCAAATGAATAGTGGTACTTTGGAAAGTAGCATCCTTGGTTTCCTTACGTGGCAGACAGGATTCTATGAAGGGACACTGTGAGGTATCTGCACAGTGTTGTCGGGAGAAAGAGCCAGGACTGAAGTCAGAGGACGTTATTCTGTGATCTTGCAAGTCACTTCCCCTTTAGGGATCTCAGTTTCCTTAATTTTGAAATAAGGTTGAACTAGCTGTTCTCTAAGGTTTTTATATTCTCCTTTTTTCAATTAGTCATGTTCCTACTAGCAAGCATTTTTATTCCCACTTGGTAACAAAGAAAACAAGACATCAGGAAGTTAAGTAGTATGGACCACCCACTGTGGAAGTGAAGGGGCCAAAGAGCACATTTCTGAGCAGGAGGCTGTCTTGAGCTGCTAAGATTCAATTCTTTATTTTCCATCCCCAGTAACAAAAATTTCACCTTGAGGGCAGAAACAAAATCGAGTTAGAGCTCCTAGTAATTAAATTTCCTGCAGTAACTCAGAATATAAATCAACCACTAACTGGATGCATGAGAGTCGCTCAGTGTTGCAACTTCTTTTGTCTTTGTCAAGAAAATTAAAGAAATACTGGTTCAAATTTCTATAAAATCATGAAAACAACAAGTCAGACATCCATAAATGATAGATTGAGCTGTGGTTAAGCTCACTTGGATTAATTATTCTGAGTTACAGCGAAGAACGATGCTAATGCATCCCCTTATTCTGCTGACAGGAACATCCATCAGCTGCCTGCTTTGGCTTCTGTGTCACCAATAAAATCCACTAAACCAAGTCTGTCTCCCTTTATACTGCCTCTCATGCCCTAAATAGGAAGGGTTTCTTTTTTTTTTTTCCCTCACTGCATTTCCCTTCATAACTCCCTCCCACTAACTTTGAGAAAATAAAGAAAAATGGAGATTTTTCTGGTATAATTACATTTCCCCTAATTCTTATTTTGCTTTAAAATGGAGACTACGAATATAAGTAGGAATTCCAAGGCAGAAAAAAAGAGGGCACACTCATAAACAGTAGGACTTAACCTCACCTGAAGGAACTTCTGGTCCCTCTTTGTGAGCAATTCTTCCCAATGATGAAATATTAAACCAAAATTTCAGATTCCCTGCTCACTAGCTGTGTGTTTGGACATTGCCCTTAATCTCTCCAAACCTTAGTTTTCTTACCTGTGCAATGAGTTGTTGTGAAATTTAAATGAACGCAGACTTGTGAAGGGTTCCCTGGTGGCTCTGTAGTAAAGAATCTGCCTGCAATGCAGGAGATTCGGGTTTGATCCCTGGGTTGGGAAGATCCCCTGAAAAAGGAAATGGCAGCCCACTCCAGTGTTCTTGCCTGGGAAATCCCATGGATGGAGGAGCCTGGCAGGCTCCATGGGGTCACAAAAGAGTCAGATACGACTTAGCAGCTAACCAACAACAGCAATAAGACTTGCAAAGCAGAAGCATAGTAAGCACTATAGTGAACCAGTACTACTTCTGTTGTTATTTCTCCCTAAGCAGTAAGTATCTGCTGGATTGTCTCAAACTCAAACACTTCAGAAAAAGAATCTTTTTTACAAGCAAACAAAAACAAATAGTTAGAACCTATGGGAAAACCCCAATAAATTTGGAATGGTAGAACTAAATTTTGTGTTGCTTACATTGTTAAACTTCAAATAAAATTTACTCATTGGATCCTAAAAAATGGAAGAAAAAAACACTTCAGCAGGGCCTCCCATAATATCCTAGTGCAAGGGACATAAGAGAACCGCTGATGTAACTCAAG
Organism: Cervus canadensis; assembly: GCF_019320065.1. Taxonomy (NCBI): domain Eukaryota; kingdom Metazoa; phylum Chordata; class Mammalia; order Artiodactyla; family Cervidae; genus Cervus; species Cervus canadensis. The sequence continues at coordinate 44,379,175 of NC_057398.1, read as the reverse complement.
TTGTAAATAAAATCATTACCCTTAGAAGAGATTTTTGGCAGGGTCCTCCAGGTTGTTTGAGGCCCTAAACCTTTCTGAGTTCTATGGGTTGATCCCTAACACGTTCCTACTTTGTGGAAAAGAGAATCAGTCTCCTCTTAAGAATAACTGTCTTCCAAAGAATCATTAGCTGATAAATCTCCAGCTTTTTCAAGGTAGTTTTACTCAAACAGTTGGGCTATTCAATCAACCATCAGTTGTGTGATTGAACTAAAAAGCCAGGGCAGCCCATCAGAGTACCTCCACTGATCAGTCAAAGAATCTATCAGTTTAACTTTTTGTTCCTTTGATAATCTGGACATAAAAGCTCTTCAGAAGCCTAATCTTTGTTATTTTCCCCTCTGCCAGCATTTTAGAAATGTCTGTTCATAAACCTGTCCTGAATTTTGGCTCTGACTGAAAGATCTCCAAAACAAAAGCCAATTTCTTTTTTTCCCCATCTTCACTTGATACCAGCCTAAATCAAATACATATATTTAGAAATGGGTTTGAGTCATTCTAAGATTGAGAGGACGATAGACAGAAGTCAAGTTCTCTTTATATCCCTAGAGGGCAAATCTTGTCTTGTTTCATTGCCTTTGGATTCTAAAACTGTAATGTAGTCACAGCAAAATGATGTCAGACATTGCAGAGAAAACCTCGCAAAAAGCAGCTTACACAACAGGGGGAAAGGAACACTTAATCTTTGTTTAGAAAGCAGTCACTGGAAATATTAGCTGCTGGAGGAAATCTAAGTACAGTGCACAGAGAAACAGTGACCTCTTGCATGTTGATGATGATAAATGGTACATAAGGGGAGCCCTGGGGATGATAAATGCTGACAATGTTTATAAATATACTTCCCTCTATCTGATCATACCTAAAGGGATGAACATCATTCATAATTATGACACCATTAAAATAAGCATTTTTATTTTATTGCTTCCTTATTTTACATTAGCTTTTAAAGAATTACTTCATTAGATTTCCAGATTAAAATGTGTGATGGTATGCATTCCAACATAAGGTACATAACAGATTTCAGCAAGACTGAAAATTTTCAGAAGCACCACTTGACTTTAGGCTTTAATGGGTGAAGTCTCTTCCTCAAGTGCAGCCTTTCTTTATGCCTTTGTGCGTGCTCAATCGCTAAGTCATGTCCGACATGCCCTTATGTACAGCCATTATTACTTTCGTTCATTTATTCATTCCCCCTAATGCTTCCTGCTTTGCTTCCTGGACCACTTCCTGTTTCAGCTGGCACCGCGCTGACTATCCGGTACCCCCTCCACAGTGTGACTTAGGCTAGAACAGCAGCTAACACACTGAGTGCTGGGCACTGTGCTTACTACAGTAACTTGTCTGCTTCCAGCACTCATAACCCTGTGATGTGCGTGTTCTGGAGATAAGGAGGTGTCATTGCCCTCAAGCCAAAAACGAGCCTGCATGCTGGAGATGAGCCAGTTGCTTGTTTCAAGGAGAGAGGGTGACACTGTGGCCACTTGCAGGGTGTCAGGAAGCTGAATTTGGGAAAGACTTACTATGGGGTTTGGACTTTGTACAAGGTTTTGCAGGGGAGGGTATAAGGAAGCAGGGAATAGGGTATAAGGAAGCTCAGGATTGGATGCTATTGGGAATAGGACAACTTAGTGATTAGGTGTTTTAATAAGCCATCAGTTATAGAGGGGGATGAATTCAAGTTGAAATTGTGATTGGTAAAGAAGCAACTGTCACCTCTATCAAGTAGGATGGGGCTCTTCGGTCATTTCTGTGCTTGGACAATTCTCATGTTTTGTCAGTGTTCACACAGGATTACAGAGAGGTCTTTTTTTTTTTCTTTTTTTGTCTCAATTACCTTCTGGACGTGCATGCAGGTCAGTTGCTTAGTTGTGTCCAACTGCTTGCGACTCTATGGACTGTAGCCGACCAGGCTCCTCCATCCCAGGCAAGAATACTGGGGTGGGTTGCCATTTCTTCCTCCAGAGGATCTTCCCGGCCCAGGGATCGAACCAGCATCTCCTGCATTGGCAGGCGAATTCTTTACCTCTGTACTACCTGGGAAGCCCTGCATCCTAGACAGTCAACAGAAATCTTTGCACAGTGGCTTGCAGATGCATCACCCTATGATTTCTTTGTTGCAAGATCCTATTGGTCTCTTTCTTGAAGACGAAAGTCACTCAATCATGTCCAACTCTTTGTGACCCTATGGACTATGCAGTCCATGGAATTCTCCAGGCCAGAATACTGAGTAGGTAGCTGTTCCCTTCTCCAGGGGATCTTCCCAACTCAGGGATCGAACCCAGGTCTCCTACATTGCAGCTGGATTCTTTACCAGCTGAGCCACATGGGAAACCCAAGAATACTGGAGTGGGTAGCCTATCCTTCTCCAGTGGATCTTCCCAACACAGAAATCAAACCAGGGTCTCCTGCATTGCAGGTGGATTCTTTACCAGCTGAGGCTACCAGGGTAGCCCCTCTTACTCCTGAGGCTTGTGCAATCTTAAGAAGAATAATAATTGCTAACATATTTTAAGTGGTTACCATGTGATAGGCACTATTCTAAGCCCATAAAAACATATAACCATGTTATGTATCATAGCAATTGTATGAAATAAATAATATTATCTCCTTTTTATGGAAGAAGAAGATTATGGTGAGAGATTAAGTATCTTGTCCAAAGTCACACAGTCAGAAGGTTATTGGGCTGGAACCTAATTCCAGGCAGTCTGACTCCAGAATCCATGATCTAAACCATTTTGTTGTGCTGCAACTGAAAGTCAGTCTTTATATTGCTGTATTATTTAAGGATTCATACCAAAAAAATTTAATATTGAAGAATCTGAAGAGCTGACATAAAATATGTTGATGAATATGGAAAAATTATCCATAAGAGCCCAAATACAGGGCTTCCCTGGTAGTTCAGTGGTTAAGAATCTTCCTTGCAATGCAAGAGACACCAGTTCAATCCCTGGTCCAGGAAGATTCCACATGCTTCAGAGCAATTAAACCTGTGCTCCATAACTAGAGCTCCATAACTCCATAACTAGTCTGCACTCTAGAGCCTGCGAGCTGAAACTTCTGAGTCCACAATCTGCATCTACTGAAGCCGGCACGCCTTAGAGTCCGTGCTCTGCAGCAAGAGAAGCCACTGCCGTGGGAAGCCTGATCGCAGTAACAGAGTAAGCCCTGCTCACTGCAACTAAGGAAAGCCCATGTGCAGCAATGAAGATTCACCACAGCCAAAACAATAAATAAATTTATCTTTTTAAAAAAGAGTTCAAATGCAAAAACAGGCAAAAGTTCTCAAGTATTTAAGCATTTTAATGACACATCATTTCTGTATACCATAATATGACTATATCTACACACTTACAGATGCAGTATATACACACATTTATATATATATATATGAATACACATATATAGCTGTTACAGTATAGCAACTATAAGAAAAAAAATCACTATTTCTGCGTTCTTGTGCATTTTTTGTCTGAGAATAACACCATCACATGTACATGGCATTGATGCTCTCTATTTTAATTTCACAGATGAAAGAACTCGGTGTCATCTTCTACAACTGCAGCTGCCTGGTCCTAGATTTACAAAGGATATTCGCTTTATATAGTTCATTAAAATTCAAGAACAGAGTACCTCAGACCTGGTCGAAGAGACTTTATGGAGTCTATGACAATGAAAAGAAATTGCAGCTTCAGTTGAACGAAACCAAATCTCAAGCATTTGTGTCGGTGAGTTTTGCTCTTTTTTCCTCCTCCTCCTCCCCTCCTTCTTCCAAAATCCCTTTATTAAGTTGGAATGTTTGACTGCAATCTTATGCTGGGCAAAAATGAATTCAACCAGTCTATCCTGACACACCCCTAGAAGAGTTAAAATATGTGCATTCTTATACTCAAGCACATGCTGTCCCTAGTTACAATAACCATACCTGTTAATAATCATTCCTAGTTTCAGATACTTTGCGTTATCTGGCTGGATCCCCACCATCACCTGTTAGGTAGACCCAAGATTATAACTGTGTTTCAAATGAAGATACCGAAGTTTATCCACTAGCTCAAAGACCATCAGATGGCAGGTGCCAAGAGAAACGCAAGCACCCAGTTCTTCTGACACCAGAAGCTATTTTCAATGCCTTTCACCAATGATTTTCAGACTCGATTTTAGCAATATAACCCTCTGAGGAAACCCTGGTGTGTAAAACAGACAAAAGCAGAGCTATTGTATTTGATTGGGGCTGAAGGGCAAGAGGCTCTTCCAAAAGGCCAGGGCACAGTTTCCAGGCCTCTGACTACACTTGGAAGCCACCTCCAGGATGCCCACGCACCGCAGTTGTCCCCACAGTATTGCTGAGAGTGGGCAATGTAAATATCCAAGCCTACAGTCCTGGTCTTCAAACTTTAAGGCATCTAAGAACCAGATGGGGAACCTGATTGAAATGCAAACTTACGGGACTTCCCCGGTGGCATAGGGAAACACAGGTTCAGTCTCTGGTCTGGGAACGTTCCACATGTCACAGAGCAACTAAGCCTGTGCTCTAGAGCTCGGGAGCCACAACTACTGAAGCCCGAATGCTCTAGTACCTGTGCTTCACAATAAGAGAGGCCACCATAATGAGAATCCTGCACACTGCAAGGAAGAGTAACCTCTGCTCTCTGCAACTAGAGAAAGCCTGTGCAGCGATGAAGACCCAGCACAGCCAAAAACTAAGAATAAATAAATAAGTTGTGTTATTGTTGTTATTCAGTTGCTGTTGTGTCTGTCTCTTTGTGACTCCATGGACTGCTGCACACCAGGCCCTTCTGTCCTCCACCATCTCCTGGAGTTTGTTCACATTTATGTCCATTGAGTTGGTGATGCTGCCTAACCATCTCATACTCTGTCGCCCCCTTCTCCTTTTGCCTTCAGTTTTTCCCAGCATCAGGGTCTTTTCCAATGAGCTGGCTCTTCTCATCAAGTAGCCAAAGCATTGGAGCTTCAGATTCAGCATCAGTCCTTCCAATGAATATTCAAGGTTGATTTCCTTTAGGACTGACTGGTTTGACCTCCTTGCAGCCCAAGGGACTTTCAAGAGTCTTCTCCAGCATCACAATTCAAAAGCATCAATTCTTTGACTCTTTAAGGTCCAATTCTCACATCCGTACATGACTATTGGAAAAAAAACATAGCTTTGACTATATGGACTTTTGTTGGCAAAGTGATGGCTCTGCATTTTAATATGCTGTCTAGATTTGTCATAGCTTTTCTTCCAAGAAGCAAGCATCTTTTAATTTCATGGCTGCAGTCACCATCCACAGTGATTTTGGAGCCCAAGAAAAGAAACTCCATCACTGTTTCCATTTTTTCCCCCTTCTATTTGCCATGAAGTGATGGGAGTGGATGCCATGATCTTAGTTTTTGGGTTTTTTCTTTTTTTAAGTAAGTAAGTAAAAATTGCAAACTTATAGTTACCCCAACCTCACAAGGATCTGATCCACTGGACCAGGGTGAAACCTTAGAATTTTGATTCGAATCAGGCTTCTGAATGGATCCTGTTGCTCAGGTAAGCTTCTTTGAACCATTCTCCCAATTTAACATGGCTATTTCTCCACTGTCTTACAAGTTGCCAGCAACTTTTATGTCATGGAAGAGCTTTTCATGGGAGAGGAAATAGTAGCTTTTTTGCCCATTAAAATGAAAGCACTTACTGAAAATTTAGAAGTGTAGCGATAGAAAATTGAAGTTGCTTGTCTTAAATAAATTCATGTAAGTGTGAATAACATAAAATAATAGACTATGGAAGATTTTCATCAAATAGAACTAAAAAGCTCCCTTTTTTGGTATGTGTACAGGTCAAACAATGCAGCAGTATATAGCATGTCATCTAAGGCATTTTACTAATAAAATGATTGCATATATTCAATTTTGTTTTCTCTTAAGACAACCCTGTAAGACAAGAAAATCAGATATTATTCTCAATTTGTAGATTAGTTGCAATAGGAAATTTTCCAAGGAAACCTTAATCCAGATTAATGGCAACATTAATGGTAATATGACATAAATGATAACATGACACCCCAAGAGTCCAGCAGAACAGCTGGAAGCAGCAAGAAACAGGTGAATCATAAGCATATCTCAGATAATTGCTGGATTTTGAATTTACAGGTTGAATCTTAGAGATGAGTGAATTTGGTTGTTGCATAAATTTAAATTCTGACCCTTAAAAAAGTGGGGGAGTCCTTCTTTGTTGATCCCAAAGTTAACATATCTACTTCAGAGAGAGGGCCCAGGCCTTTAGTAAAATCTATGAAAATGCAAGGGCTTTGTTATATTCCTTGTGCCAAGTCACTTCAGTCCTATCCAACTCTTTGCGACGCTATGGACTGTGTAGCCCACTAGGCTTCTCTGTACATGGAATTTTCCAGGCAGAATACCAGAGTGGGTTGCCATGCCCTTCTCCGGGGATCTTCCCAACCCAGGGGTTGAACCCCGTTCTCCTGCAACTCCTGCATTACAGGTGGATTCTTTACCTCTGAGCCACCGGGGAAGCCCGGTGCTACAAAATAGGTTGGGATTTTTAACAGTCCTTTCCTTAAGCTATGGTCTTTTAAACCATGTGGCACCTTTGTTTTCTATTTTTATTTATTTAATTATTTTAAATTATTGTTATTTTATTTTCCATTTCATATTAATATCTCAAGCCTACCTTTGAATTTCAGTTCAACAGATATTAATTCAACACGATTTTTTACAGAGGAATAAAATCTTACAGACATAAGATAAATAAAAGTCAGAAAACCCCCAAAATTGGAATTGGTATCATTTGCCCAGAGCTCCTTGGTCTCACCTCTGTTACAACATTAATCACATTTTTGTAGCTATTGATTATCTCTCCCACTATTTTGGGCTTCCCTGGTAACTCAGATGGTAAAGAATCCGCCTGCAATGTGGGAGACCTGGGTTCAATCCCTGAGCTGGGAACTGGGTTGGGATCCCTGAGTTGTCCCTGGAGAAAGGAACAGCTACCCACTCCAGTATTCTGGCCTAGAGATTTCCATGGACGGTATAGTCCATGGGGTCGCAAAGAGTCAGGCATGACTGAGCAACTTTCACTTTCACTTTCCCACTTTTTTATAAGGCTTCAAAGGTCATATACTGTACTCTCTTCATCATTTTTACTTCCAGTACTTCCCTTATGCCTCCCTAAAGCAGAAGTAAATGTTGGATTGGTTCTATTAGTAGTAATATCAATAAAAAGTTCCAGGATACATACAGTTTTCTGTGTATATGTGCCAAACAAATGTCAAGGCAAATTTATTTAAGTTCAAAATATTTGTTATAAATTATCTTAAAATAGTATATTATATTTTTATAAGCTTACAGTCCCAACACTAAGTTAACACACAAAATATATATATTTGAGGGCCTTAAGAATTATCATTCCCAAAATTAGATTTTAGGTGATTAATAACTTAGCATGTTTCTATATAAATTTAAATAGTGATGTAGATATAAATTATTTCTAATTTTCTCATAGGACAGAAAGAGGTATTTGGTTAGATTTAAGTATTGATCTCTAATAACTTGGGGCTGAATCATTCTAATTTTCTTACATTCCCTATTGAAATCAGAAGATAGGAACAACAGACTGAGATTTTTTTGTCCTATTTTATAACAACAGAGTGAGGTTTTTTGTCCTATTTTGTAACAACAGACTGAGGTTTTTTGTCCTATTTTGTAGAATGCTTTTTAGAGTTCTTAAGGTAATGCATTTGATTTCCAAGATAAAGACTAGTTAGTTCAAGATCTGTCTTTATTGATCTGGGTACTAGAAAGATTTAATTTCTTGTTGTTTATTGCTTAGTTCATTCATCCACCACTCATGTATACTGTAGTTATTTAGTAAGTGAGGGCAGATGTTGAATAGAACTTGGTGCTGCTCTGAAAAATATAATTAAATTTCCCTTTAGAATCTCAGCTATATATTTTAACTACACTTCAAAAGATTTATTGAGATATAATTTATTACCATAAAATTCATCCTTTTAAAATGTAAAAATCAGTGGATTTCAGTATAGTCACAGAGTTTCACTATCATCTGTATACTTTCTAATTTTAAAATATTTTTATCACCACAAAGGAAAAGGTCATACCTGTTAGTAGTTGCTCTCCATTTTCCCCTTCTCTTAGGCTCCAGAAAGCACTAATCTACTTTCTGTCTCTAAGGATTTGCCTTTTTCTAGATACTTCATATAAATGAAGTAATATTGATACAATATGTAGTCTTTTGTAACTGATTTCTTTTACTTAGTATTAATAAAATGGTTTCAAAATGAATGACTCTGTTCTTTTTACTTTTATGGCCAAATAATTTTCCATTGTATGGATATATCACATTTTGCTGTCTGTCCATCAGTTGATGGACATTTAGATGTTTTTACCTTTTGACTATTGTGAATAGTGTTCCTATGAACCTTCATGTACAAATTTTTATTTGAATACCACTTCTCAGCTACTTTGAGTTTTACTTAGGAGTGGAATTGCTGGGTACTGTTGTAAATCTACCTTAAACATTTTGAGGCATTGACAAACTTTTTTAAATTGGCTGCACCATTTTGCAGTTCCACCAGAAATGAATGAGGATTTCAATTTCTGCACGTCTTAGTCAATACTTGCTATTTTCTGCTTTATTTTAGCCCTCTTAGTGTTTGTGAAATTTGTCTTATGGTTTTGATTTGCATATTTTAATGCACTTACTGGTCATTTGTATATCTTTTTAGAGAAATGTCTATCAAAGCCTCTGCCCGTTTTTCAGTTAGATTGCTTGGGGTTTTGTTATTGAGTTGTAAGAGTTAATTATACATTCTAGATACAAAGATGTATATGATTTGCAAGTATTTTCTCCCATTCTGTAGACTGTCTTTTCATGTTTAATTACATTTTAGCATATGTATTCTGGGAATGGAATATGGATTTTTTTTAGCCAGGAACCTGATATGAAATAAAACACTACTAAAGCAAGAATTTAATGAATATGCAAAACAAGGAACATGTAAATATAAGGTGTTTATTGATGTAAGAAGGAAATAGAGATTACCTATAATCAAGGTGCCTCAAGAGCACTTGATTGGTAACAGATCATTGAGAGCTGAAACAAAGAAAAGCATCTGTATTTTCCTTCTCTTTGTATTTTTCTTTGGAATAAAGAAGTACAAAGTACAAGGGTCAGAAAATTAATCCAGGAATGATAAGAAAACAACAGTCTTCTCTCTGATTAAACAAGCAGAACTAGTTAATTTTCTCTGCCAGATCAGAGAACATGCAAGTACTACCATGACCCCAGGGGCAGAAGTACTAATACAAATAGTCATGTGTTTCCTTAATAAACACATGTAGCACCTGCAATGCTCTAAGCAGTGGGTTAGGAAATGAGAATATAGGAGAATATAGGAATATATGAGAATATAGGAAACAAGACAAGTACATGTAAGGGTCTATTCACACATAGATGGGAATACCTAGAGTAAAGCAACTCCAACTAGGAGTAGAGGCTGGGGAGTCACACAAGACTCCAAACACTTAGTAATCTAAGAAGCACTCTCACATTCCACAAATATTTACTGAGCAGGTCACACGTGCTAAGCATGGCATGGCACAAGGCTCCAGAGACATAAAACCAAGCAGCTCACAAGCTGGTAGAGAATCACACAGACAAATGAAGGAAGTACAATGTAGCACGTGCTGGAATGAAACTGCACAAAGCAGGAATCTTATATCGATCACTGATGTATGCCAAGTACCTAGACTAGAGCTGGTTGCATGGCTGGTATCAATACTTAGTAATATTTGATGAATGAATGAAATCAGGTGCAGAAGAGGAAGAGATCCAGACCAGGAGTAGGCCATTCTCTTATTTAAGTCTCAAAGGCAAATCATAATGAAAGATTTGTTACTGTTCTCACCCCACAGGAAACAGAGGCTCAGGAAGTGTGAGGGACATGCCCAGCCTGCTACAGGGTATAAGGGCTGGACCCCAGCACATCACCAGCATGTAAATGCACAGTATCCAAACTTATTAGACCATAGCCAATGAAAGAGACCAGAGACTCTGTCTAAATTTGTTCCTCCCTGAAACCAAAATCCAGTTTTGGGAACATGCAAGAAAGTTCAGGAAATTCCTAACTGAAGCAAAAATATGGGCATTTGGACACATTTCAGAGTTGACCTGGGCTCCTGTCTAGAGCTAAGATCCTTAGCTTCTTCATGGTAAGCTTTACCTGTTGGGTAAAGCAGACCCAACAGGCTGAGGGAATTAATTCATTTTAATTTTCATTTATTAATGGAGATAGAAACATGAGTAAAACACAGTTCCTAAAATCAAGATAGTAGCCATCTAGGCAAGGAGATGAGACAGGTGCAAGTGATTTTAAGTTTCAATATGCTAAATAATATAACAAATAAATCACATTATGGGAAGACAGAAAAAGGAGAAGTAGCTTCTGGGTGACAATATAAAAACGTTTCAGGACTTCCCTGGTGGGCCAGTGGTTAAGAATCTGCCTGCCAATGCAGAGACACGGGTTCGGATCCCTGGTCCAGGAAGATCCCACATGCCTCGGGGCGACTAAGCCTGTGTGCCACAACTACTGAAGCCTGTGCACCATACAGCCTGTGCTCCCCAACAAGAGAAGCCAGCATAATGAGACGCTCAAGCACTGAAACTAGAGAGTAGCCCTAGCTCGCTGCACCTAGAGAAAGGCTATGCACAGCAGCGAAGAGCCGGCACAGCCAAAAATAAATAGTTTTTTGATTTTTTTTAATTTCATGGAGGAGATAGTATTTGAACTTGAACTTAGAGGAAGTATAGGACTCTGATAGGGAAAGATAGGGAAACACTTCAGCCAGAGGGATCGGCCGGAGCAAATATACGGCGGGCGGCAGACAATGTGAGGGCAGGGCCATGGACTGACGATTATCTTAGTCTGGGACACAGAAGGCATGATAACGTGCAAATGAGGGAGACAGAAATGGGAGAGCCAGGGTACAGAGGCCGTGCATGCATCTGCCCCAGTGAGATCAGGCTGAATTCCAAGAAACCAGGGGTCCTGAGAGAGACACACATTTGTTTGTTTGTCTTGTAAGCATCGTGAAGACAGGGAAATGAGTTCAGAAGATATATAAAAGTGATGCCCAGCAAACAGCACCAGTGCCTGAATGAGGGAAACAGCAATCTGGAGTAAGAGGGAAGGACAACATGAAAGACACTGCAGAAGCCCACACCGTCTGTCTTAGTGACGGATGGGGTGTCTGCCTGTGTGTGTGCTGGGAAAAGTGTGGGACTAGCATGGGATTTTGTTTGTTTTTTTATTTATGTTTTATTGCTTTGTTTTGGGCTTTTTTGTTCTGGTTTCTCTCCTTTAGCATTTGTTTTTTGTTTTTTAATACTTAGAAGTTCATCCTCATTCCGAAAGGAAAGTGATTTAAATCCAAAACTTATTCTGATACTCATCGGCCAGGACAACATTCTGAGTAAGGGTGCCTGGTAGGTGTGGCCCTTCAACGTGCTCCTTCCTCAGCCCCACGCTCCTCCTCAGCTGTGCTCCTCCTCAGCTGTGCATCCGGTCCAACAGCATCGTCTTCCCTCTGCCTAAGCTGAGATAGGGACTCCCGCCAGCACAGGGTGGGGAGCTGTTCCCAAGCATTCATGAAGGCCGCTGACCACCAAAAGTGGCAGAACGTTCGGTGAAGGACCCAGGTCTGCCATGCCAGGCAATCTTCCAGAAACCATTTATTTGGCCTCTGATACTAACCAGAGGAGCCTGGCGGACTACAGCCCATGGAGTCGCAAAAGAGTCAGACACTAAACAACTAAGGACTCATTGCATTGTTTGTGTTCCTTCGTTTGGTGTCTTGCTTGTCAGAGTAATGCAGGAACTACAGAAATGCTCCTTCCAGTCTTGTCCAATGGGAAGCCAGTAAGAAAACCAAAGTATATCTTTTCCTTTCTATAATGAAAAAAGTGAAAGTGAAAGTCACTCAGTCATGTCCGACTCTTTGTGACCCCATGGACTATACAGTCCATGGATTTCTCCAGGCCAGAATACTGGAGTAGGTAGCTGTTCCCTTCTCCAGAGGATCTTCTCAACCCAGGGACCCAACCCAGGTCTCCCGCATTGCAGGTGGGTTCTTTACCAGTTGAACCACAAGGAAAACCCAAGAATACTGGAGTGGGTAGCCTATCCCTTCTCCGGTGAAGCTTCCCGACCCAGGAATTGAACCAGGGTCTCCTACATTGCAGGGAGATTCTTTACCAACTGGCCTACCAGGGAATCCCTCTTTTCTATAATAACTTTATCTAAAAAAAATCATACTTTGGTAAGATGGAAACCACTTTGAGCAACATAAGAAAAATATCTCAAGTATAATTTGCCTCTTTGCTCATTTTTCTCAAGTCCCTGTCTCTGCTTATGAGCTTGGCATCTTAATAAGTCACTTGGTTTTTCCTCTAGAATTACTGATGATCCTTTCTCCACAATCAACCCTCCTCTTCCTCACTTGATGAAAACATAGGAGAAAAGAAAAAACAAAATAAGATTTTTAGACCGTGTGTCTTGAACATCTTTACAGCTATGTTACCTTTCAAGTGAAATGACTTCTAGCATAAATAGCTTGCTGTATGTGTGTGTGTGTATATATATATATATATATATATATACACTATATGTGTGTGTGTATATATATATATACACACATACATACACTGCATGGTAATATCTGAGAAAATTAACTATGTATGATATGAGTGTGTGCCAGAGTCACATAAGTTTAGAACTGGAGAACTTCCATAAAGATAAAACATGTGTATTGAAAATGAGAATTCCCTCCCAAAACCAACTTAAAGGACAGATTTGAGACTCATCCCACCACGCTTTGATTTCTACTTGCTTCAACTTTGATAGAACTGCAAATGTGTTTGTCTAATCTCATAAAGAACTGGAACATAGACTTGCAAAAATTGGCTAAAAGCCAAGATTCATTTTTTACAAAAAATTTTAAATAACAACAAAAAAGAGAAAACTCCAGATGGTAAAAACTAATACTCTAAAAGTTTGTTTTTGTGTCTTCACAGAATTCTCCCAAACTCTTTTGCCCTAAAAACAGAAGCTTTGACATAGACGCCATCTACAGTGTGATAGATGATGCCAAGCAATACGTGTACATCGCAGTCATGGACTACCTGCCTATCTCCAGCACAAGCACCAAGAGGTCAGTGCGTGTGTGCTTAGAACCTGGGCTCCAGGGTGAGGCACGAAGCTGAGAACCACAGGAAAACACATCCTGGACACTGGGATGCTATCAAGTCACAGAAGGTTGCACATTCACATCTTCTCAGGGTATACTTGCAGCTCACCCAGAATGCATCTCCTCCCTTAGTCCATTTTAAGGACTCAGGGTCTCATCCCATAAATTACTACCTCAGTAATTTACATTGTAAGCATGACAACAACTTTAGATTGAAGATTGGGTTGTGATTTGAAAATTATTTGGAAAAGTAAAATAAATTATAAATTATTAGAAAAAAGTTTTTTTAAGTTATCAGTTGACATGTGCCTGAAGGGCATACTGAAACTAAGTAGGTCTGCCAAGATTTTCTTTAAAAGAGGCATCCCTTTGTTGTCCTCATGTTGGTCTTCCTTAAATGCTAAATTTTCATACTATCTTTTTCATTTATGGGAGAAGCAAACTTAAAATATGTATGTTCTCAGTCAATCTATCCATCTGTAAAAGGAACATAGCATTTTAAAATTTAGAGTATTTTTAATATTCATCACTGTGCAAGTGTGGAAATACTTGGAATAAACAGGAGCAGAATTTATGCCCCTAAATCATTGCATGCATAAATGCATGCCTAGGACCCAAGTATTGCCTACTTTTGCTTTCTTGCTGGGAATGCGGAGTTTGGGTGCTTGTAAATGTTTTGAATAATCCAGTTAACCCAGGAAAAATTTCCAAAGTGCACATTTCTAGGAGTACAACCTGACACCTTTTAAATTTGGAAAATTACAATTTCAAATTAACTATTTTGCTGAGGTTAAGTAATTTCATGTGCCCTATATTGCTTGAATATTGTTCATATTGCCAACCTCACATATGCATAATATACAACTTCTTTATGCAAATGACTTTAAAATTGCAAAAGATGTGTTTCTCCCAGAAAGTGATTACCCCAAATGATGGTCAAAAAGTATTTTAGGCTGCAAGATACACATTATTAAGACACTTAAAATATTGTGCACCCTTTGAACATTCATGGATTTTTTTTCCACATACTTTCATTTTTTCAATCCCTCCTTTTCATGTTTTGCCCATTTATTGTTTATTTGATTTTAGATTTGTTTTAGACTTCAGCTTCTCTTTGGGAAGAATTTGAAACAGTACGTTTTGCCTGGTCTTCCAATTATTCCAAAGGAGAATAAGGTTAAGTTTATGACTTATTCAGTTGGGATAATAATTTCATAGGATTGACATAACCTTCATTTCATGAAGTTCCTTCAAACAAACAAAATTAAGATCCTTCATAGCCAAGGGAGAAGGCATTAGCATGGATAATCTAAAATATCTTGGAAATATAATGAGGAAAGAGATTGTGCACCAGCCACAGAGCAATGCAGAGTCAAAGCAGGTGTCTCTCAGTTGGAAAGATTTGCATCTTTTTCTCAAATTAAGAAGGCAGAGAATGAAAAAAACTGAAAGCCAAGCGTCCCTTTCTTTGAGACTCCATAGACAGAGTTGCTTGAATTTTCTAGGCAAGAATATTGGAGTGGGTTGCCATTCCCTCTCAAGGGGATCTTCCCTATCCAGGGAGCGAACCTAAGTCTCCTGCATTGCAGGCAGAATCTTTACCATCTGAGCCACCAGGGAAGGCTCCAGGGAGAAGTTGAAGCTATTCTCAGGAAGGAATGACGAATCAAATGCAGCTGCAGAGGGCCAAGAGAACAGCTAAGGGAGAAGGGGGAGGATGCCTTATCCTCTGAATTAGAGGGAAGGAGATAAGGATGTGTGTGCCCTCAGGGTAGAAAGTTAAGGAGAACCATGGTTAAGACCCCCAGTTTTGTGAATGAAGGAAAGAACAAGTTTCTCTAGGGTGGGGTAACAGCATAATTACAAAAGATACAGGAGGTGGAATTAACCCAATACAAGGATAGAGGTTGACAGATGGTATTGAGAACCCTGAAGGTCGAGATGACTTTTTCTAGTAGTCCTCAGCTTTATGACTATAGAAATACACCAAAGGAATAACGGCACTGATCCTGGATTTAGATTCTGCAAAGAGACAAAGGAAGGGAGAGGGGCAATATCCTTCAGGTGATGAGAACTGAAACTCGGCTTGTCAGGGAAAGGAGACCAGGAGGAGCTGATGCATCAGGAAAAAGTAGAGGGATCTCAGATCTGGGGCCCACACAGGTGAAAAGTGAACATGTTAGTTTCTCAGTCATGTCTGACTCTTTGTGACCCCATGGACTGTAGCCCACCAGGCTTTTCTGTCCGTGGGATTTCCCAAGCAAGAATACTGGAGTGGGTTGCCATTTCCTTTTTCCAGGGGCTCTTCCTGACCCAGGGATTGAACCCAGGTCTCCTGCATTGCAGGCAGATTCTTTAGCATCTAAGCCACCAGAGAAGCCCACACAGGTGAAAGGGCAGGTACAAATAAAAGAGTGAAAGAACTTGAAGGACAGGAGGCTGGGGTCAGATATAAAGAGGAGAACTTTGGAGGTAAAATTATTATGCAACTCACAGGCTAAGGTTTTGAATAATATATTATTAGTCCAAATAATGAATTGGCCTAGAATTAGGCAAAGATTTGTATGAATAAACAGAAGGTCAACAAATTACAGGATTAAAGAGAGAGCAATTTGAGATTTGTCTTTAACATGGGAAAGCTTATTGTTTTTGGTTTTTAACATGAGAACTACGTTACAGTTCTGAAAGAAACACTGTGTGTGCTGGGGGGAGCAGTGGCTGGCTCCTAAATCAAGTGGACAGGTTGTGGTGGGAAATACACAGCAGGATTTTAGGAGAAACTGTGGCCTAGGAAAGAGTCCAGATTTAGTTGAAGTAAAAAGTTAAGAATTCAGGGGAAAGGCTCAACCTATAGGGGAAACTGTTTGCCTGATGAAGTGTTCCAAGGTCACAGAGTAGTGGAGGGGCTTGGCAATGAGAGACAAAGACAGTTTGGAAATAAGAGTGTGGGAAGCTTGGACAACCAGAGCAAGATCTCATTTGGGGGGCACTTATCAAAGAAGAGAGGTTTAAGAAGCACTTGAAGATGACAGAGTGCTCAAGGATCCTAACTGGAATTCTTTTGGAAAGTTGATTCTTCTTGCACATTTGAACTGAGGCCCAAGTAAAGTTGGAGGTGTGTGAGGGTAGCATGTGGTAGCGGTCAGAATGTCTGTGCCCTCAGCCCACACAACCTGAGGCCCTGATAGGAAACCTCATTTTAGGCAGGATTGTACCTGCCTAAAGCACCATTTCTCAATGTTCTAAGCCAGGAGGCCAGCATTTTATCAACATATCCTACAAGGTTATTTATATTACAGATTAGAAGCTGATCTAATCTGTAATATAAATGATCAAGTAATGATCCAGTTAATGTCAATGCTCTCTGTAGTGTAGTAAATTTCTTTCCCCAAAGTAACTGATTTTCTTTATCTGTATGAATATTATTTCTATAGTACTTATATTATAGATTAGAGGCTGATCTAATCTATAATATAAATGATCACATAGTGATCAAGTTAATATCAATGTTCTCTGTAGTCTAATAAATTTCTTTCTCCAAGCTAACTAATTTTCTTTTATTTTATCTTTATGGATATTATTTCTACAGGACTTATAAATTAGAGGCTGATTTAATCTATAATATAAATGATCACATAATGATCAAGTTAATGTCAGTGTTCTCTGCAGTCTAGGAATTCCCCCCCCCCAAACTGACTAATTTTATTTTATCTGTATGGATATTATTGCTACAGGACTTACTGGCCAGACTTGGATGGGAAAATCAGAGAAGCATTAGTTCTGCGAAGCGTCAAAGTTCGACTCCTTATAAGCTTCTGGAAGGAAACTGACCCCCTCACATTTAACTTCATTTCATCTCTTAAAGCTATTTGCACTGAAATAGCCAACTGCAGTTTGAAAGTTGTAAGTATTGTATTGACTGAACTGTTAAAATCTTATTTCCTTCATACATCTGTGAAAGCTATAAGCACACAAATACACATATGCTTCCAATCGGAACTAGGACAACAATCTTTGAGAGTGAAAAATGCCTCAAAAAGTAGGTTGAGTAGTTTTCAAGATAATCATATCTTCCCCCAAAAAAGGAGACTAGAACCCAAGTTTCCTGGTACCAGCCTAGCCCTCTTTATCCACACTTTCAGTTGCATCCTCTCCATTTTGCTTGAACTTCCTCCTTCATCTACTATTCTTATTTGTAAGACAGTGAGCAGCAGAGCCTTGGAACATGCACCAGCGCAGACTCCCCCAGCCTGGGATCCTGTCCTTGTTCCAGGTCCCTCAGGCCACATGCTGACCCATCTCTGCATCCTGTGAGGGAGGCAGGGTTGAGGATTCATACAACTCTAAATGTGCTAGCTCTCTAGCTTATCTTTAACTCTCCTCTGGTCCACACATGTAGCATCCTCATCCTCCCCTCAGGGCCCATGTACATGCTCTTTCCTCTCCTACAACACTCTTCTCCATGCTTTACCTGATTCATGCCCACTAATCCTTTAGATCTCAGCTTTCCCCAACCTCCACTGCAGACATTCAACAAATGTACACTGAGACCTCTTCTAAGTGATGAAGTTTTGCACCATGCATGAAGCGTTCAGGGACCCAGATGACACAGGTCCACTGTCAGCTTCAATACATGGCTCCCAAGATTGCCTTGAGCCTCAGTACCCCAAGGCCAGTCGGAGGAAGAGAAGTATTGGAGGAGTGCACAGGAGGCCCTTAAAGGGAAAGTCGCTCAGTCATGTCTGACTCTTTGTGACCCCATGGACTACACAGTCCATGGAATTCTCCAGGCCAGAATACTGGAGTGGATAGCCTTTCCATTCTCCAGAGGATCTTCCCAACCCAGGGATTGAACCCAGGTCTCCCACAGTGCAGGCGGATTCTTTACCAGCTGAGCCACAGGGGAAGCCCTATGAATTAGACCTGCTGTTGCTAAGTCATGTCAGTTGTGTTCGACTCTGTGCGACCCCATAGACGGCAGCCTACCAGGCTCCACCGTTCCTGGGATTCTCCAGGCAAGAACACTGGAGTGGGTTGCCATTTCCTTCTCCAGTGCATGAAAAGTGAAAAGTGAAAGTGAAGTCTCTCAGTCGTGTCTGACTCTTCGCAACCCCATGAACTGTAGCCTACCAGGCTCCTCCATCCATGGAATTTCCCAGGCAAGAGTACTGGAGTGGGGAGCCATTGCCTTCTCCCATGAATTAGGCCTAGAGGAGATGAAATCCCTTTAGCCTTCACTCTCTGAAGGACAAACCATCTCCATGCTCAGCAAGGCCCCAGATGTCAAAGCATCAGAATATAGAAAATAAGACAAAGCTAATACAAGCAGAGGCAGAGGAGAGTACCTGGGGCCTATGGCACATGATGCATTTGCTCCTATGTCTTCTCTCTACTTCCCCTCAGAACAACTCAGTTGTCTGCACCAACCCCTTTTCCTGGCCCCACAGCACACCTGCCACTGAAGCCCTGTCAGTTGAAATCTCTGGCATGAAATGTTAAGGGTTCTTATTTAAGATTTACACGAAATTGCAAGGAAAGTAGAATCCATCATTTTTAACCTCTACAGTATTTACTCAGCTTCATCTTTTTGAACACATATGATCACATTACTTGAATAAAGCAAACATTAATAGTTCCCTGCTGGACATTTTATTAAACAGAGACTTCAATCTCTGTATAAGCCAGGCCATGCATGTCTAGGCATCAAGATAAGCCTAAATGAGAAAGAATCTTATGGCCCCAATGCCAAGACCACAGATGGATGAAGAGCATTTCTAAGAAAAGTGAAAGTTGGGATCTTGCACATAGCATGTCTTCAGGAGGCTAGGAGCACTGATAAAGCAGATAGCCTGGTAATCCCCATCCTTAGAGTATGCACCCTCACCCCTGGCTTTGTGAGTTTGTATCCATGAGGTGGCTCATGGAAAGAGATAGCACTCACCAAGCTTTCCTAGTTAAACAAGGGTTTTTTAAATAAATTAACAAGTCACTTTTTAAATGTCTTTGCTGTCACCTACAGTATGTTAGATGTCTAAAAATATGTCACTGAATACAATATGAACTCTGATGTCATCTTAGCCCCCCAGATGTATCTGTTTTCCCTCTTTTGGGTCATCGTCAACTCTCTGGAGGAAATGGGCTCTCAGTCAAGCCTCAAGCTGTGATGCCATCACTGACTTAAATTAGGATGCATAATTTATTCTTTCTCAAATTTGTCTTAATTCTATAGTAATATCTCCCTCAGAAGGAAATAGCCCATTGTACAGACAGGTATTGTGATAGAATATCCAAGCAGAATGACTGCTGGCTATTAATCAGTTTCGTGTGACCACTCAAGTGTAAAACCATGACATAAGAGCATTCACAGGTTATTAAGTCCATCTGAAGAGTCCACAAAGGCTATATGTGAACCCATCAAACCTGACACAGATTTTGCAAAAGGTAGGAACTGAGGAAATAAGGTGATCCAGGCTACATTGCCTGTAATCATGGTAACATGGCAGTAGGAGAACCTTCCTCTGGAATGTGCAATAGAAAATTCCTAGGTGGTAGATTTAGGCCTGTGTACCATTGATCTCAAGGGTTCTACCAAAAAACCAAAATAGATTAGAATATTCAGGGCTGGAAGGGACCTTAGAGATCACTTAGTTTATCACTTCTTTCTCAACCTGTGCGTATGTGCGCATGCTCAGTCATGTCCAACTCTTTGTGACCGCATGGATTATGGCCCACCAGGGTCCTCTGTCCATGGGATTTTCCAGGCAAGAAATGGGAAAAACCAACTCTCATTATTTCTCCAAACCAAATTTGAACACTTACAGTTTTGAAACTATAATAATATCTCCATTTTTAGGTATCATCTCATTTTTCCTCTCTGCCTCTTCTCTCCTTCAAACACACATGATTCCACAACTGTAAGACATTCTGGAAAGATTCCATTCAGTTTTGAAAATGTTCAACGTTTTTCAATGTGAAGGAGACCTGAGGTCCTAACCTTAATTGTGTCTTCTACGAACTCAGTCATAGTTTAAGCCTCATCTGAGCACTTGCCCATTTTAGCAGATTCCTGAAGCCACTCCTGATGTCACTCACCTCTCTTAGCACCCCCATCCCCATTCAAGCTGAACTGGAGTGCTGCTTTTGGATCACACTAGAATTGAAATTCAGGACTCATGGTTTGCAGTTGTGATTTTTTTTTTTTTGAGTTGCTTATTAAAAGAGCTTGTAGACATAGGTGTTTAGATGGAAACTATTTGTTCTTTTTTAGCAAAACCTTTTTTTGACCTTTGGAAATCCCCAGTCAATTCAGCTAGTCATTGACATGGGCCTGCTGCTTCTTATAATATATGCAGCATGTAGGAAATCAGTTCATTGGCATGCTTGACAGAAAGCACCCTGAGGCATAGTTAAAATGCCAGTGCACCCTGATGAATAAGATGATGAGAATTAAACAACTTCTGGCCTTCACCCTGTTAAAAGAATGAATTTTATGTTCATTTTATAGCTTAAAAGTGTTAATTATAGACCTGAATGAGCATGTTCACTTTTTCTCTTGTTGCCTATATGGATTTGAGACCAAAAATAGCTTCAGCTATATGAAGTAACAAGATTGTGGTTTTAATAACTCAATATGAGGTCTATTGCTGTTTCTTGGATAAGAAACCTTTTAGTGTTTGAACAAAACCAAAAATGTTCTCTATATTCACCTGGTTTATTTATTTATTTATTGTCTTACAGAAATTCTTTGATCTGGAAAGAGAGAATGCTTGCATTACAAAAGAACAAAGGAATCACACCTTCCCTAGATTAAACCGCAACAAGTATATGGTGACGGATGGCGCAGCTTATATTGGTAGGTGTCAGGGCTGTGAGGTTCCTCAGCGGATCATGCAGGTTAGTGGTAACCCAGCTGCACTCTGCTGTACCCCATGGTGAGGAAGCCCCTGCCAGTGAATGGGGGGGCCCCAAGGTCAGGAAACAGGAGAGGGAGGGCAATGAGCTCTTCAACCAAACATCTTATCTATGGCTTGGTTCATAGACCAGGACACCATACAGGATGTCTTCTCATAAGTGTTTTGCATAAATTCCATGATCTATTTGTCTTATTTTGTGCTTCGTCACTCAGCTGTGTCCAACTCATTGTGACTCCATGGACTGTAGTCCACCAGGCTCCTCTGTCCATGGGATTCTCCAGGCAAGAATACTGGAGTGGGTTGCCATGCCCTTCTCCAGGGGATCTTCCCCACCCAGAAAATGAGCTGGGATCTCCTGTATTGCAGGCAGATTATTTACCAGCTGAACTACCAGGGAAGCCCTATAGGCGGGAAATTGGATGGTTCATCAAAGGCCAGTCCTGGCACTAGAATGAACCCAGAGCTCATTTCCTACCCACCGTACCACAGCCAATCTGTCATGAGTAATGGGGAAGCAGACCATTGAAATTTGATGTCCAAATGAACACTGTCTGTGCAATAATCCTACACCTGCCGTTTTTTTAAATAGCTAACTTTGGACAATTTACTTAAGCTCTCTAAAACCTCAGTTCTCTCATCTGTAAAAGGGGGTTGACTAGTTTCTGCCTCATAGGATGATGTTTAATTAGGATAATATGTACAAAACACCTTGCGCAATTAAAGCACCCAACACATAGATGATACCTGATTCATGTTAGCTATTATTATAAGGTAATAAAGCTCCAGACACAGAAACAATATGTTATTGGTTTATTATTTACTAAGGGA